>NC_048300.1:64628979-64837611 GCF_013100865.1 Trachemys scripta elegans | reverse complement strand
CAGTGCACCGCTTCCAATGTCGACGCTTTCCCCGTTAGTGTGGACTCACAAAGTCGAATTACTGTCCTTAGTGTGGACACACACGTTCGACTTTGCAATATCAATTCCAAATATTCGATTTAAGTAAAATCGAACTACTCTCGTAGTGTAGACAAGGCCTAACTCTCCTAAATACCTTTGAAAATCCCAGACACAATTCATACCTTTTAGGATGAAAAAGAGATTGTAAGCTCTTATTCACATTGTAAATTCTTTGGGGGCAGGAAATGTCTTTTTGTTCTGTGTTTGTACAGCGCCTCTGTGATGGGGTGTCTACTTCACACAAAGTCTGACTTTGTAAAAAGGGCCAATTAACCAGGCTGCACCTGGAGGAGAGTCAGGGCTGATAAGGTTTAATGGATGATGAAGCCCAGCTGGGCAGGAGCGGGCTGAGCTAGTATACAACAAAAGAAGTAGAGCCCAAGAGGGAGCTGCAGGAAGAAACACTGTAGTCTCTCCTTAGAGAGAAGAGGAGTTGCCAAGAGACAAGGAGAAGACTTAGGGGGAGAGTAACATAAATCTAATCTACAAATCTAGGTTCTATACAATGGAAATTAGTGGGTGTAAACCTTTAAAGCATGGAGCTATTTGGCCTGATTTTCATTTACTACACAACCTCTGTACACCACTTTGGCATTGTGAAAGGTGCCTTAAAATGATCACAATAAGATTATCCCAGTTTCCCCAGATATCAACCCTCAGACAAACACCTCACTCCCCAAAATCTCTTATAGAAACATGAGCTTTTATAGCATGCCCTGAAGGTGAATAGATGTCAGCTATTTCAGATTAAGGGACAGGAGCAAATTACAAAGTAGAAGACATGAGGATGATTTCAATATAAATTTGATTAGCTCAGAGTTCTAGATTTTAGATCTATAATTTGGTTTTATCTGGATTTTGATGATGGGTGTGATGCTGGCAAGCCATGTGCCAGTGCATGCCGAGGCCCTTAGGCCTCTCTGAACACTGACAAATGCATAGCTGGAAACCAGTCACCCTTGCCTGTGTGTTGGTATTGTTAAAATAGATGTGTTTAGAGCTGAGACTTTATGAAATGCTTGTAGGACGCGGCATGTATTAATCTTACTTATAACATCTGTACACCATGTTATAAGGTTGTATAAAGAGTTTGCATTGTAATCCTCTGTAATTGTGTAAGTCATCAAACAGGAAAGGAGCATTAGTTAACGTAGAAATGCTGGCTTCCTACAGAAAGTGTTAGGTCCTATCTCCCAAGAAGGCCCATTGAAACCATATGGGCCATTGTGAAACATCAAAGAGCAAAGACTTTTGATCCCCCCACGCCCAAGAAAAGGAGACCTGTGGGTGGGCTCATCCCATCAGCTTGAACTCTGGGGGAAGGGAATAAAAATCCCTGACAAGATGGAACTGGATATCTGTGCTGCTTGAACTCTGAGGGGCGAAGATTTCTAAGCATAAGCAAGAGTTCCCCAGTGCTTGGCCTACATTAGCCGCGAAGGACATATAGGACTTGCACATTACAGCAGCTTCTATTACTTTTTGGAACCTAAGATTGTAACAAATTTTTGTGCATGTATATTTACCTGCTTTAACCTTGTAAATAACTTTTATTTCTTTTCTTAATTAATAAATCTTTAGATAGTTTATTATAGGATTGGCCAGAAGCATTGTCTTTGGTGAGAGATCTAGGGTGCAACTGATTTGGGGTAAGTGGCTGGTCCTTTGGGACTGGGAGTAACCTGGATATTGTTGCGATTTTTGGTGTAAGGGACCCTCTATCACAAAAGCAAGCTTGCTTGGGTGGCAAGATAGATCAGAATACCCAAGGGCACTGTCTGTGACTCCATGTTAAGGTTGTTATAATGCTTGTGCAGTTCACACTTGATACTTGGTTGGCAAAATCTAAGTATAGCACTCACAACCAGTCTGGGGGTTCTGCCCTGATTTTTAACAGTCTGCCCTGAGGTTGGTACTCATGTTCATAAGCCACTATAGACAGCTCAACAATGGGTATCAGATTCTCAATGTAAATCGATGATTATTTATTTTCAGTAGTTGCTCTTTAACCAATAAGATACATAGGTACCAATCCACGCAGATACTTTGGTGCCTAAACCCCAGACTTAGGCACCTAAGGGCTTGTTTACATTATAGACACTACAACAGCACCACTATGGGGCTGCAGCTATGCCACATAGTGCGGAGAGCAATGGAAGGGGTTTTTCTGCCACTGTAATTAATCCATCCCCTTAAGAGGCTGTAACTAGGTCAATGGAAGAATTTTTCTGTCAACCTAATGGTGTCTATACCAAGGCTTAGTTGGTTTAACTATATCTCTCAGCAGTGTGAATTTTTCAACCCCCTGAGCAACATTGCTAGGTTAATCTAAGTTTTATGTGTAGAATGGGTTTATTCCCCTAGTTTTAGGCACCACTGAAATTCACAAACCTCCCGCTGAACCTGAGGGCACCTAAACTCACTCTGTGCCTGAATTTCTGCTTCTGGGCATTTTGTGATGAGCTCTCCAGGGTGAAACCTGGACTGTGGGACCACTGAGCCCTCCAAATCCACCAACCCAAACTGCTTCTCACACTGTGATGTTGATGTCAAGCTATAAACCTCTGATATGCACAGCACTTTCACAGACATCCACAGGCAGGGACACATCCAACTGTGTCACATTAATGATATCCCAGCCACTCATGAACCATCAGTAGAGAGCTCCAGCCAATTCCCCTCAGCTCCTTAGCCTTGCATCTCAGAACTGTACTGTCTTGCACTGGTCAGAAGTCTGGCCAGTGTAAGTTCATTACCTAGTTTGTCACAGTATCAAAGGAAAGTAGACATGCACCAGCCTTTGTAACCTGAGCAAGTTTCCCAAGCACTTTAGACAAACTCGCTGGTAAGGATAAAACATTAAAAAGGTTTATTAACTATGGAAAGATAGATTTTAAGTGGTCATAAACGGTAGGCATAAAGGTCAGAGATAGTTACCCCAAGAAAATAAAAAGTAAACATGCATTCTAAATCCTAAACTTCCTAAAGCCTAGGCTTAGAATGTTTGCAGATGTCCACACAGAGAAAAACAGCTTTTATTTAGCCTTAGAAAGAAAGAAAGAAAGAAAGAAAGAAAGAAAGAAAGAAAGAAAGAAAGAAAGAAAAAGAAAAGGTTTGTGACCATGAAAAAAAAATATGAGCAGGCAACTTTCAGTTCACTACCCCAGGCTAAATTCAAATCAAGGCTGATTTTGCATGTATTTGCGTTCAAGTTCACAAATTCTGCTGACCTTTTTATCTAACTGACAGGAAGACCTTAACACTGTTTCTCTGTGTGCTGCTTGTTACTCATGCTGATCCTTAGTCTTTTAGAGACATTCTTTAGATTTTCAGTATTTGTGAAAAACAACAACAAAAAATTGAATCCTTTCTATCAAGGGACCGCCAGCTCTCTAGGTATGTATCTATTTGCTAATAAGATTTACTTAATTTTTTTAAAGCTACTCATGATGGCCTAATGAGCTTCCTATTGAAATCCCACATCTGACAACTTGCATTATTCAAAGCAACCCAGCCATTGATCATCATTGTTAATTTCTCCTGAGAAATTAGATAAGGAAGGCAAGCAAAAGTGAATAGGAAAGAAAGGATACGGGAAGCAAAACCATTAAAAACTCAGCCCTTAGTTTGTATTCTATCAGAACTGCAGGGCATGTCTTAGATAAGGTCAGAAACTGACGTATCTGGAAAGCTGAAACATATAACTTGGGATCCATGGGATTTTCACACATACTCCAAATATTGCTTTACACACTTCTGCATTGGGCCTAGTGAATCTCCAAAGAGGAACATGGTTTGTCCAAAATGAATGGTTCTAACACATCATGGTGCAGTGCTAATGCAAGCCAAATTCTTCTCTTGTCGCTGATGCAAAAGGTGAGCTAAAAACTATAATAAAAACCAATCCCAGAAATAGGTGCTCATGTTCCCATTAAGCAGGAGTAAAGGAAAGGCAATGTTCAGCACTGTTGTTTGGGGGGGAAGCTTCACTCTAAAAAGCTTTGATTTAATATTATGTTCCCCGCTATGTGAATTCAGCCTGACACTTCTTCGTTTGTTGACGACATCCCAGCACGTATCAAGAAATCCAAGAAAATCTCATTGCAACCCATGCTATCAGCACTGTCAGCGAATGTATCATTTTAGGATATTTTAATCAAACTGAGAGATATCAGGACAATTTCACAGAGTGGGGAGGAAAATTGTTCTAAAATCTGTATCTATACAGAACATACCCACAGCCTGAGAGTGGCAGCATGCAGTACAAGAGTGGTACTAACTCTGTGCTAATCTCATCCTCTCATTTACTCTTTAAATAAGACCAGCTCAGGTAACAAAGTGTTTCTAGCCTTTATATATCTTGCACAACAACCTCCTCAGGTGCAGCTGCAGACCAAGTATATGTCTCAGACTGTAAAACATCCCAGTGAAAGCATTAGCATTCAAGAACTTAATGTGGGTTAGAAATCCTCTCTCTAATTTAGATTTATGAAAAAAATGGACTTGAAAAAGGTATAATTCTTTCTCTGTATTTCATAGTATTTAGAGGGGGAAATGTACCGGACTGGATTATATTTTAAACTGTTAATTTTTTTTATCTTAAACATGATATTTTTTAAAACAAATCAGATTTTTTATTTATATGTTGCTAGCTTTTTACTTTCTACTTTTATGGTGTTAAATTGCTCAAGCAGATGTACTTGTTTCCTTAATTGGTTTCCTCATTGTTAGTAGAATTGCAGGTTTTACCTAGAGATTTTTTTTTTCTACTGAGAAGTTTCACAACTAAAATGCTAATCTATGCTGAAAAAGTCAACTCCAGGGTCTCTTTAGCATTCTGAAAGTGAGGAAAGTGCTCTCTCAAACATGACATTAATAAGCAAATAACCCATACAATATTTGCAACCAGTGACACCTTCCGATCTATTGATTTTCCACAAGACCAGAAAACTGAAATGCTTTGACCAATCTATACTCCTCCATGAGGGTTTTCAGTTTGAAGTCAGTGTGGCTTGTGCTCCTAAATCACTTAAGCGAGTTTGAAAATCCCACCCTTAGGTGCCTAAATATAGGTTGACGAGCCTAACTTTTGGCTCATTTTTTTTGGAAACTTTTGGCCTGCATGTATAGAAGTTCACAATAACTTTATTAATATATTGGTAGTCCAAATAACCTTTCATTGTTAACACTGATTTTATGCTGCTAAGAGAAAAGTTTTAACAAAAATACTATTTTGATGGTGCCAGCACTTTGAACAAATTAAGCACATGAATAATGCCAGTGAAGACAATGGGTCTATTCACGTGAGTAAAGGTGCGTATCTGCCTCACTGTATGTAGCATTAGGGCCTTAATTTTCAATATTTTGTTTTTACCTGTAGCGGATTTGTAAAACTCAAATAAGACACCCGCCCTGTAGTGATATTAAAAAAAAATAGCTTTTATAATTTAGTTCATTATAAATCTTAATCTAAAACGGCAATAACACACATTTTCAAATTAGCTGATGCTGAGTCATAATTTGCTTTCTGATCTGCTCTTGAAGAACTATAAGCTGTTCCATGCACAGCACTTGTGGCAAACACCCATAGTCAGTGATTATCTTTATAAGTTATCTGTGCATTCAAAGGAGCTACACTGATTTACACTAGCTGAAGATCAGACTCTTTGATTTAAACACAACAATTTGCCAAGGCAGATGGAACTGATGGAGGAAGGAGAACAAAATATCTCTCTGAAAGGAAGGACTCAAATAAAAATGATCTCAGCCACAACCTAGATGTACTCTATAGCTACTGCAGATTCAGTACAAATGAGCAATAATTAAAAAAAAAATCCACTTTCAAATAACAGAGACAGAAAATGAACTATGTTTCTGCCAGTGGTTGGACAGAGATGTTCACTCTGCTGAGGGACCTTGTGACACTAGGAAAACAAGACAAAATTGAGTTTAATGCTCTCGTTGAATTATCATCAGATTTTTTTATTCACTTAACTATACTTTTAGGTAGGAGAGTTTCTTGTGTATAGATGACACCCCAGCTGACAAGTAGTTTAAAATTCTAGCAGGTTGGAAAAAAGGTCTGACTTCATGTGAAAATTAAACTCTGTATTAGCCCAGCAAAGAAGTCAATTTGCGTATGGAATTAGTATCAGGGAGCTGAATAGCAGGTTGCCTGAGTGCAGCACATGAAGGAGATTTAATCTGGGTAAAAACTCTGGACAGTGAGGCAAATGCTATTCTCTGCACTTTCTCCCTGAGTCCCAAGGGATGTAGATGTAATAGGACCAGCAAGGTTCTGCTGTGTCATGTCAAGGTAAGATGATAAAAGCCTGCAAAGGACCCTGGCACTTTCATAGATGGGATCATTAAATCATCTTCTAGTCTGACCTCCTGCATAACTCAGGCCATTATCTTTTACCCAGTTGCCCCTCTTGGAACACAATAACTTGTGTTTAGCTAAAGCATATCTTCCAGTAGGACATACAGTATTGATTTGAAGGTAACAAGGGCTAGGTCTGCAGAGGGGTTTAGGCAGTTAACTACCATTTATCTTCATAACCCCCATAACCCCATCCATTACTGTGGATGCCTACGTTTCTGCCAATAAAATCCCTTAGCTGCATAAAAACCTGCTGCTGGGCAGGCACACAGCTGCTTCAAGCCAATTAAATATTCCGGGGCGGGGGGTGTGACTCTTTAACCCAGTGATTAGGGTACACACCTGGAGCTTGGGAGACCCAGGTCCATGTTCCACTGAATATTTAAATATTTATACAAATTAGAATGGTTTCACCAATCTACTTCTGGTTTTGGCACTCTCTGGAGATGTGGGTTCAAAACTCTGCTCCACATAAGGCAGAAGGGGGAATTGAGCCCTGGTCTCCCACATCCTGGGTAAGTGCCCTAATCACTGGACTAAAAGTTATAAGGGTGGTACTGCCTCTTCAGCTCTTGGTGAGAAAGGGCTTTGGAGCGGGTCCATGGCTGTGAATCCTGAATCGAGATAAGTCCAGGTCAGAGGGAGGAGCTATATCCCTAACTCCTTTTGAGGGGTAAAGCTTAGGCTACATGCCTTTCCTTGGCATTTCCTATTGGTTAGCTTAAGTGGCTCCCTGTTCAGTATGTTGGCTTTTGTAGATCCCATTCTTAGCACCTAACTGTTCCCATGCATTGAACGGGGAGCCTGGACATCTAACTCAGGACTGTGGATTCCATTAGGTGACAGGGCATCTAAATGCTAGGCATTGAAATTCTGAGTCTAAGTCCCCTTTGTGAATTTAGCCCCCAAAGGCTTCATCTCTGCTGGAGCGCCATCTGCACTGCTGTAGTTGTGGATTGGCTTAGGCTACAGGAGAGGCAGGGAGGCAAATTATGCTGGTGGATCTGCAGGCTCATTCGCCCACCAAAAAAGGTGCAATAGCTGTGGGGGTTACAGTGGATCTGATAGGGCAGCATTGGGCATGGAGCAACGTAGCTAACACTCTAAAGCTATGGGAAGGATTTCTTTGCCCCAGACCCTATTGAAGTCCCATTTTCCAAGCTTATGTACTTGGGTTTGGCCCAGGGAATGGGATTTGCCACTAGGAAAGCACTGAGGACTGAATGGAAAAAGTTAGCCATTCTCAGCAGCTCCAGATTGGTCATGAAGACAAATTGGTGTTTCCTTTGTAAAGCAAAACTGGTAGTCTTACATTACATCTGGAAAAAGCCTATCAGCATAACCAGTATGGGTTTTGTTCTCTTGGGTACTGGGTGTTCGTGGCAGAGCTACAAGCTTAAGAAAATCCAGTGTGTAGTGTGTTCACAATGGAGCTGTCTGGAGAGAACATGGGGGAATATTGCATCATCCTCAGCAATAGGGAAGGCAGCAAAGTCATCATCCACACATAATTACCATGAACTGTTAACAAGGAAGGCTTTCTAACAGGGCCAGTACTGGATAATGCACCACTTTTCACCATTCCTTGACATACAAGCCTTGCATTGCAAAACTATTGCTTCCATATGCCTACAATATTCCCTCCAACTCACCTTTTGCATTGTCTGAAGCAGAATAAAATGAGCAGTACTCCTTTGAGTACTACATGGAAGATTTAGCAGCAGATCATAACTCTGCCACAGGTACATGGTAAGCAGTTTCCATGGGATGATGAGCTCTGAGACAAAGGAAGCCAATGATATACTGTAAGTCTGTTTAGAGACCAAGGGGATATTATTTTCCATAAAATAGTAAAGAGAATAATAAATTCAGCAAAACTAGTTATTATTTATGAGTACCAATAGACCACACATTCAAATTAAAGTAATAATTTATTATTTTAGACAACAAAGGAACACGACGGCTTCTTCGTTATTAAGATTTAGATGGTATTCAGTAAAGGAGGGCAAATGGTTCAGAACCAGTTGCAACAGATAATGATAAAAAGGTGCATCAGTCTCCTACCATTCTGTTATTAAATAGTAATTAGAAAGACATATCTGTATCAAACACAGAGTTTTTATCATTCTCATGTGTCCCATGTTTATTAACACTTCCATTTGGCTTTCTTTTTGTTTTCATTGTTTCAGCATGTGTTGTTCTGTTAAAATGTTGTACTTGTACTGTCTTTGTGCCTCTTTCACTTTGTGCATTCTCAGTCTTTGGTCTAATGAATATCATTTTTCTTTCTGTCGGCGGCTTTGTTTCTTTCCTCTTCATTTCACCAGAAGTCCATGATTATTTGTTAGTCTGAAATACAGTAGTGTATCAATTTACATAACAAAAGCCTTAATCTAAATCATAGTACATTTCAGCATATCAATCAGTCTTTGTTCACTGTATCTTTGCATCACTTTTAAGGTATAAAATAAGAATAGAACAGTGATAGACGTTAAAACCAGTTCTAAAGAGAGAGGAGAACAAAACTGCAATCTTGATATTTTTTTTAGCTGTGACTATTAAATATGAACAATAATATTAATGAGGTAAGGCTAAGGAATGGATAAAATAATTGGGCTGGAACAAAATCTGTTCAAACATAATCATAACCTATTATGAAGTCAGTTAAAACCCTGGTTGAGTTCTAATGCCTGTGGAAGCCTGTAAGGTTAGGTTCCAGTGACTTAAAAGGCAACATAGTGTATGTTTTCTAGTGCAATGAGCCACCCCGACAGGATTGCACAGAGCACATAGAAATGAAAGGAGAGGTGTCAGACCAGAAGAGGTGCAAAATGTTATCAGCAAAGCTAGGGATGCTTTGGGAAACAGAATGCTGGCAGTATGTAGAGGGAAGAAGAGTGAAATTGTTGCAGGTCCATATAATATCAGGACCTGTGAATTAAGTGGCACAGAGTATAGGATGCCTGGAGTATGATGTGGAAAAACACTACAGATTGTCAGTTAACCAGCAGGTACAAAAAGAAAAAAACTCTCTAAGGCTTTAGAACTTTACTGATTATCCAAACTGAACTTCTGAACTTTGTATCTAGTAGCCATTCTACTTCTCTTGGGCTAGTGTCTGAACTAAGGCTATGCGTACACTTGGAGCTAGGGGTGTGATTCGCAGCTCACGTAGACATACGCTAGCTCTCATTGAACTGGACCACTAAAAATAGTGGTGTATTGGCAGCAGTGTGCCGGGGCACAGGCTAGCTGCTGTGAGTATGTACTCATGGGGTCCAGAGGGTTTGTACTCGGGGCGGTTAGCCCGTGATGCCTCTCGCTACTTCCCATGGTAGCCATGGTAGCACAGCTGCATGCTAGCTCGATGAGAGCTAGTGCAAATATGTCTCTGAGAGCTGGGAATCCCACGGCTAGTTCCAAGTGTAGAAATATCCTAAATATATATCCTTCCATAGGGAAGCCTTCCTCCAGTGCTTTCCCTCATAGATTTTTGCTGTACCTTGCTCTCTGAATTCCTATGGCATCATATCTGTCTATTGTTATGTATACTCATTTTGTATCACAGACACACAGATACCAGGACAACCCAAACCCCATAACAGTTAATGGGGAGTTTGTCTATTACAATGGTTTTTTGATAAGGCCCATACATAGAAAGGGTTAGATACTATTAATTTTAATGGGAATATCACTAAGGTTTTGGGGAGGCAAAGGAAAGCTTTCAGGGATCATGAAACAAATAGTAAAACAAATAAAGGAATGGCAAGTTGAGATGGGACCAAACCAATATTCTGAATCCAAATACTCTGAGTTAGAGGTGGTGAAAAAAAAATGGACCGTTTTTCCATCAAAAAATGCAGCTTTGTAGAAACTGAAGTGTTTGATGGGAACGGGTCAATTTTGATCAACTTTTCAATGGGAAAGAGTACAGTTTCATTTTGACAATGTCAAATCACTATGATTCATTTTGATTTGACTTTTACTTTTGAAGTATATATTCCTTAATGCTATGTATGTACACAATATGTATTAATTATATTTAATATTTTAATAGAATATGAAAGTCCAGATGAAATTATCATTGTGATTAAAGTCAAAACAAAACATCACAAATAGATGCTTTGGGTTTATTTTGAACATTCATTTTGTGGAAAATTTCAAAATTTTGATTTGTCATTCCAATTTGGAACTGTTTTTTTAATGTTGGAATTTCCCACAGAATGGAAGTTCTAGCTCATGACCAGCTCTACTCCCAAAATTTAGACTGAAGCTGAATATCAGAAAGTGAGTCAATCTGTAATAGAAAATCATTTATTTTTTGTCATAAAATTCCCTGGGAGTCCATCTTCCCTAAACCTCAGAGGACTTGAGGGGGAAAACATAGTATTCAGTTAAAAGAGTAAATCTACCTGCCCTATTTATACACATATGCAATATTTGTGTCATACTGCTCACATAAAAAATAAACAAACCTGGATTAACAATACCACTTGCCATGGAAGAACTACAGTCCTCATGGCTAAAGAATCAATTTAGGAAGCTTGTCTGCACTGACCACTGGCTATCCTGCCAGCAGAATCGTTTCAGGGTTGTCTTGTACTCCCTCCATTTATTTGCTACATCCACATGATGTCTCATATTGTATGCTTAGATTTTTAGCTCTTTGGGGAAGGAACCCTGGGCTCAGGTCCTCAGAGCTATTTAAGCTCCTAACTCTCATTGATTTCAATGGGAATTAGGTGCCTAAATACCTTTGAAGATCTGGGCCCCAATGCCTTACACAATGGGGTTATCTAGGCCTCAATAACTAACTTCTAAGTTCTACTGCAATACAACTAAATGGTAAGGTATGAAGAGTCACCACGCAATGTTGCATAAAATACTGCAGTTTCCCTTAGATTAGGAAATAACAGAGGAATCTCAGACATCATGCCAGGGCTGGTAACGGTTGATAAACAATTGACTTTTAAACATGACCACTGCAATTTCTGTTATTTATGCATCCATGTATGTATTTATAGGCATTTATCTGGTGCTCATGACCATAACATCACTTTTGCAAGATGCTCGTAAAGACAAGAGCAGATGTCTTTGTGTTTCATGTGGAGCTGTTCAACATTACCAGGAGTATACCTACTGGGTAATTGAGGCTTATAAATGTAATCATCAAGACAGTGGACATATGGTTTACTTTTTGACCTAGGAGGTATATGCCAAAATGAATTTGATAGCTCAGCGGCTACAAAATCATTTAGGATGGCCTTTGTGTTTTGAACTGCAGTTAGCATACCGTGTTTTAAAGTAGAGGAACTTTAGTATAATCACCTGAGGCACCATATTAAAAGGCAAACAGGCAAAGAGCAAATCTCAGAGTTATAAAAAAGCTGTGTAGATAGGTACAAGACAATGAAAAGGAATATAAGTAGCAGTTGGACATTTTAGAATTTTGGTTATGTCTTTAAAAACTATCATAATCTATTCTAACTAGGAAAAGGTTTAGGAGAGGGTATTTCAGAGATGCAAAGTAGCAGCTCTCTTTATCAAAGAGAGGAATTGTCACTGTATTTAGCCAACATTGATAAACTGACACTATTTTTTCCAATTCATATAAGTGATCTAATAATACTGTTCACTTTAACTAATGTTTGCAAAGTGCTCTGAAGATGAAAATCACTATAACTACTATGTGTTTTTATTATATTAAGTATCTCAAAATGACTTACAATATGAATTAATTACCTCTCACAACACCTCTTTGAGATAGGTACATGTATTACAGTATTATACAAAATATTATATGTAGGAAGGGAGAAAAAAAGAAAGCAGCTTCCTTCCTATTAACTAGGATTAGTTAGATGGAGAGCTAAGGCTCTGATTCTGCAATGAGATCTGTTACTATGGGCCTTTATGCTGTGCGGAGTCCCACTGACTTCAGTGGGACTCATGCAGATCCTTCTCCCTGTCAGGAGTGCCATTGGAGCCCCTGGGGCTTCACACAGCACATGGGACTACACTAACCGATCCCATTGTGGGACTTGGATCTAATCTACAGCTAGCCAGTTAAGAGCACTCATGGGATGCTAGTCAGCAGATGGTGCTATTACAACTACTAGTAGGCTTCTTCCATTATAAATCCCTAGTGTTAGTATACTTACAGCTTTATGAAAGATTCATATTTGGGGATGATTTCTTTTTTAAATGTTTTAACACTTTCTAAAAGTGATTTTTTTAATTCCAGCAAAATCTCTTCAGACTTCTTTTTTTAATTTCCCAAAGATTCCTTGTATGAATATTGTTTTGCCAAAAGTCAATTATTTTTAATAAGGAGGCACTTTTTTGTACCCAAGGGCAAGCAACAGCTTGAGAACTTGCCACATTCAACTCCACTGCCTCCTGCTCCTTAGATAATGCAACTGAAATTCACCCTGAGATAATCAAGGAATTCTTTAATTTTAATGAAAATGTGAGGGCATCACAATTTCTCACTTAAACTCAAGAGCATCTACAGCCAAGATCATGTCTAAACAAACCAATGTTTCTCCTCCTCAAAGCATTACTCCTAACTAAACTAACAAGAGAATCCTGGGATAGAGAAATGGTGTTGGACCATGGTGTTGTGTAATTATTCAGCTGCATTTAAGTTCAACAAGACTGGTGTGGAGGGAGAGTTTCTTTCTTTCTTAATAAATTTATCATGCTATTTTCAGCCAAAACTACAGGAAAAATGGCAGATGTTTCAAGCTTGGCATAGACATAATCCTCAGGCCTTTCCCGAAGAAAGATGGAGGATGTGGATGGAATGGGGGTGTTGGGTTGAAGACAAATATCCTTCCCTAGTGTGATATGCTGCTGTAAGTCAAATGAACAGCTGAATGTGGAGGGAAACTATTGTCAGGCTGTCATAACATGGACTCACATTCATACATCATCGTGAGGAAGTCAAGAAAAGCATCTCAGATGAGAAAGTCAGTAAGGTCTGTTGTCTGCATCTGCATCACATTCAGGTCATGACTCCAGCAGGAGCTACTGGAGTTGATGAGTGGTGGTATAGCATATACAGCTAGCCATCCGTCAAGGGAAAATCCTCTGACCAGTGCATCAGATAGAGTGGTGGGAGGAGGAATCCTTCCTTAAGGCACAGACAGTTTTATCAACAAAGGGATTTTAGTGTTGCAACGCTGCCCAGTGGTATTCGCAGCTCTGAGTTAAACACCTAGGCTCCCCATACAATGCATGAGGAGAACCAGAGAGCTAAGAAAGGGATTCTCAGAAGACAGCACACTGAGCAGGAGCCACCTAAGCTGGCCAGGAGTGAAATGCTGAGGAGAGGGGCAGTGCTTAGGGTCTAGATTCACAAAGGTGCCTAACTCCCACTGATCTGTCTGCATGGGATTCTCAGCAGTGAACCTTTCTGGTTCCCTCCTAAGCCTGGTCACTCCTTTCCCACAAAACGTGAGAGCGAGCTATCCCCAGAATAGCCAGTAGCCCAATGGACTGGGAAGTCAACTGGAGTATGGGAGACCCAGATTCAAATTCCTCCTCGTCTGATTTGGAGCAGCAACTTGAATCCAGGGATCCTAGCCATTGACTATTCTGTGGTGGATCTCTCTCAAGCTTTCCTACTGGAGTTGTTCTACTTTGTATAAATATTCATTAAGACAGAGAGAGAGTGAATCTATAGTACAATGGTTAGGGCAGTCACCTGGGATGTGGGAGATTTAGGTTCAAATTCCTGTGCTAACAAATATGTAATTTGTGAAAGAGATCTAACAGGAGAGACCTATGCCAGCATATTCAATAAGCTGGTGGTCAGGGCACTCACCTGTCATGTGTGAGACCAGGGCTTCAGTACCTTTTCCAAATTGGGCAGAGTGGGGATTCAAACCTCAGCTGTTGGGTAGACTAGGGGACCCACACACTCTGTCTGAACACAGTTGGGATTGAGACTCTGTTGGTGAGATTAGTGGTGGAATGCCTAGTTTGAGGATCCCGCCACCACTTTGGAGGATTCTGAGCAGCTTGTGAGCTAAGGGGCAGCATCAGGACTTTGGGTGGCTTCGTGTGTGCCTACTGGCAGAAAGGTAGATACTTACAGGGCTAGGTGGCAGTTGTGCGGTAGTACTGAGAATGTCAATGGCCCCTAAATGTTGAAGTTAGGTGCTTAAGTACCTTTGTGGCTCTGCCCCAGACTGACTGCAGAGCCGCTCCACAAAAAAAAATTCCTCAGCCCAATGGCTGAATAGACTCTGCAGTGCCTTAAGTTCCCCAAGCTTTAGGGAGATAGTGGAAGGACTCAGTGAGTTCTGTGCTCTACAGCTGTGAAAAACAGCCTCCCACCCTCCATACACACACCTGAACCCTGACCATTGTACGCCAACCAAACCACTTCCATTGTGAAGGGAGCCTTCATCACCCTGAAACGTGTGGGATTTGGCCTCAGCATTAGTCAATAACCCTTAGAAGAAAAGCCAATAGAAATGATAACAGATGATATGTGCTCATCTCTGTACAGAAGAGGAAGTTAATCACGTGATCGGAAGCCAGTCACATGGTCCCATTGAAACTGTCACCTGTTTCATAGCTTTGGCTCATTTGTAACAATAGTTTACCATCTTTAGAGGCATCATAAATATACATTTTCATGCTGTTAAATACTACATAATTATAGTAATAGTCAAAGTACATTACTCTTTGACTGACTCTTTTATAATAACCTGTTGAAGCACTCTGTCTAGAATCACCATACACATTTTCAGTCAAATTCCTGATTTTGGTTAGTGATTTGGTTCTGTATGCAAGTACAATGACGATATGAACAAATAAAAATAACTACATCTCCCAGATGTTTGGGAATAATTCATTTGGCAGTCTGATTGTAGCAGACATTTAAGAAAAAGTTCAACAGAATATTACTATTTCTAGCTTAGTAAGTACAGGTAACTTGAAAGCATGATATTTTGAGGCCATTGTCTGATCCCCAGAGGTCTAATTTTATTATTATTAATTATTATTATTATTTATTATAGTTGCAGTAGTCAATAGATTTCACCCACGTTAAGATGCCATGATAAATGGAATGTGTAGGAGTAATTCCTCACAAATAAAGCACAAATTGATATTGTTAAAAAAAGGTTTCCTTTCTGGTGATCTTTAACAGAAATTTGATTTGGGAAATATTTTTAGTACCAGATTTAGACTTTTTTTCTGCAAATGACACATATCTAATACTTTCTATACAATGTAATCTAGCTACTTTTATGAATGGAGATTCTTCATTATATGTTTAGTGATTTATTAAATTAATACAATATATATTCAAAATAGTTTTATTTTTTTAGATGGCTTTTTACTATTATACCCATAAGACTTAGTTAGCAAAATGGGATAAGCTATGTGTTGATTTTATGTAGCGGAAGGTTACATAGTTTTTTAATATTTATTCCATTTATGCTGAGACATATGGGTGGCTATATCCTCCCAGATGTACAGCTTTATTATTTGGTGTCTAATTTAGGATCCTGTGTTATGACGACATATGGTGATGTGTTGATTCATTCTGTGTAGAACAGAATAGAATAATATATCATTAAGTGCCGTGGTTCAGACCTATCAGCAATTTAATATGGGTTAGATTTTTTTTTCTCAAAGTGTTTCTTCCAGTTTTGGAGACACTCATTTGGAACTCATCTGCTAAAGAGATGTAAAGGATTTATGATTTGGCCGAGTACGTCCGGCCAATCTATTGTGGAGAAACCTGTACTTCCAGATAGGAGTTCAAACCTTCTAATGTGGGACCCAGGAGAATAATGCAAAATGATAGAAAGATTTATCCAAAGCTCAAGAAACCAAGATGGCATTTTCCATGTAGATTTAGAAATAGGATGTATCCGGAAAGTATTTTTTCCCTCCTTTTCATTAACAAAATATATTTTTTGCAATGATATAGTACATTTAAACTGAAACAGATTATGTCTATGTAGATTATTTGCCTTTTATGCAAGGGATAGAATTTAATTTACATAAATTCAAAAAGAAACCCTAAAACTGTTTAAAACCCTAAAACTGACACAGCCAGTCAACAAAAGTTGGAAATGCAAAAAAGTTAGTTTGATCAGTGATGTTAACTTGGACTCTTCGCCAATATGTGGGACCACACTGTGAATCCCTTACATGCACTGAGCACTTACTCACCTGACTAGTCTGACTGATGTCAGGGGGCTACTTATATGAGTAACTGCTCAACAGTGTCTGGCCTTGTATCACTTATGATTTAAATCATACAGTATGACCCGTAATATCAAACTACATACTTAGCACCAAATCCTGCTCAGCTTACTCAAGTGCGTAGTCTTGTTAAGTTTTGTAGGACTATTTGTCCCAATAAGGACTACTTACATGAGTAGGATTGAGCACTGAATGCATTATTAGGGCAGGGTATTTTTGTGTCCGATACACTGCCCATTGAAGTCAATGAAAGCCTTTCCATTGTTTTCAATGACATTGAATCAGGCCTTTTATGGGGAAAAGTGACTGATTGCATGAAGACAGGACCAGAATAAGATACCGAGTAGTTGTAACTCCAGGTCTTTGTATCCTGGGTTATAAAGAACTTCCGCCCATTACATTTGGGTCAAAAGGGGAGAGAATTGTGGTTTTTAGTTTCATTGCTCTGAAATAGGTACAGGATTTGCCCCATAACAAATTCAGCCTTAGTCAATATCGCTTGGAAGAAAGGGCCGCAGAAGTGAGAACAGGTGATCTGTATCTCTTATGAGCTAGCAGTGGTGGACTTTCTTCTAGGAACATTTGGATTTTGAACAATGCTTCAGATAGCAGCAAACAGCTATTTGAAAATTTACTTCAATTTAGGTCTGAATTTAATAGAATTGCACTGACCTTTCAATCCCTCCCCTGTTTATATTTTTAATGTAACAGTTGGCAGAGTATTGGCCCCTCTAATTGAGTCTAGAAGCTATTCTATAGGCCCCAGCTCTGCACAGGTGAACCCCTATGTGGAGCCCCACTGAAGTGAAGGGGGCTCTGTGCTGGGAATCCAGGACCAGGATTTTATTTTGTACTTTGGATTTATTAGACTACATTCTGTCCCCCGTCCTCCCCAAAAAAATCTTAGTTAAGATAGACCTTTTAGGAAAACAGAATTCACTGTTCAAAGCTAGGCCAGCAATAGGCTGCCTTTATTATGAAATAGACAGTATAACATAATTACTATATTTTGATACAACGGTACATTAAAAACCTGATCTAAAGCTCTTAAAGTCAATCAAGAGACTCCTCCTGCCTCCAACAGGCTTTGGGTCAAGAGCAAATAATGCACTTCATCAAAACATGGGGGTAACATTTACCCTGTTATTTTTAGTTCATCACTTGCTTTCTCTAAAACCAGAGCAACTCCTAGAGAACCATGCCCCTGTCAAGAGTGTGGGTGCATCTGAATATGATTCTCTCCCTTTTTCCTTGTTGCTCATTGAATCCCTTTTTCTCCTTGTCATTCATTCTTTGGAGAAAAGCATGGCCATTGACCCTGCTTCCATCTTTCTTACCCAGGACAAGTGTTTGAGAAGAAATACCTCATCACTGAAGCTTCTTTTCAGCTGATACTCATTGTTGTCCATACACGTAGATGCTACTAAATAAGCTAGCCAGGTGGCTCCTTAAGGAAGTCTGCTCATGATCCATACTGAAGTAAGAATCAGAAGCAATCCAGATGGAGATTATATCAGAGTGCACCACAGATGCTGTTTTAGGTTAGAAACTCAGATGGGATAGAGTTCTTCTTTCTGTGGTACTAACAATGGTGTTCAAGTGCATCTCACGGGGTTGGAGCCTCTCTCAAGGGCAGAGAGTACTAGAGAGAGTGTGGTTCTGCAGGGAACTTTTTGAAGAGCTTAATTTAGGGAGAAAGACAAGCCTGAGCAGGGCCAGCTTTAGGCCAATTCCACCAATTCCCCCGAATTGGGCTCCGCGCCTAAGAGGGCCCCACGCCCAGTGGCAGGGCTGCCCAGAGTGGGGGACAAGTGGCAGAGAATCCCTTCCCTGGCTAGAGGCGCCTTTTTAAATTTTACTCACCCGGCAGTGCTCTGGGTCTTTAGCGGCACTTTGGTGGCGGGTCCTTCAGTGCCGCCGAAGACCTGGAGCGAGCGAAGGACCCGCCGCCAAAGACTAGGAGCACGGCCCGGTGAGTACAAGCCCCACGTGGTTTTTTTACATGTATTTTTTTTTTTTTTTAGTCATCCCTGTCGGGGCTCTGTTGGAATCGGACCCCGCACTTCCTAAAGCCGGCCCTGATGAGGTTCAGATTTTGTTACTGATCTTTGAGTAGTCCAGGGGTCGGCAACCTTTAAGAAGTGGAGTGCCGAGTCTTCATTTATTCACTCTAGTTTAAGGTTTCGCGTGCCAGTAATACATTTTAACATTTTTAGAAGGTCTCTTTCTACAAGTCTATAATATATAACTAAACTATTGTTGTACGTAAAGTAAATAAGGTTTTTAAAATGTTTAAGAAGCTTCATTTAAAATTAAATTAAAATTCAGAGCCCCCAGAGGGGTGGCCAGAACCCGGGCAGTGTAAGTGCCATTGAAAATCAGCTTGCATGCCGCCTTTGGCACGCGTGCCGTAGGTTACCTACCCCTGAAGTAGTCAAAGCTCAGTAATGGTGTAAATTTGAATTAAATGCTGTATCTGGAGTATTCGCGCCCCCACCCCCATCCCTACCGCAGGAGATTTCTGTGCAAAAATCTGGCAGATCTGCAAAATACTGTGCCACAGAACATGGCCAAATTCACTAATCTGGATCACCTGTTTGGGGGCATCTGGGAGCTCTTAAGTGTGTGCATGTGTGTAACAGTGCCACTCATACTTCCATGCAGACAATTAGAGACTGGTGCATAGAGGATCCCTTTTATATGTGCATAGAGAGACTACATAGCTGTCTTATGTCTGATTATGAAGGCTACTACTACAGAAAACATATCAGTGAGTGCTACCGTAGGTAACAGAAATAAGCAGATAATGCTGACAGTAACTGTAAAAGCTGCAAAAACATTCTGATTCCTAATATGTGCTCTTGTGCAATAGAGTGAAACATGCTGCTGCAGTAATAGGAAGGACTCCGTTTGCACAGCTACAAGTAAAAGGGATTCCAGTCTACTCTGCACAAGGAATGAGACAAACGCAATCAGAGTTGTTTTCCTGTTGCAGAAAATGGTAGGAACTCGATCTGATCAGATTCACATTTAGAGTAAAAATATACCAAGCACGCACACTTTAAAATGATGTGGCGGTTAGGTTTGTTCATTCAAAAATGAAGACTGGATGACAACCAGACTTGTTGCTCTTTCAGCGCCCAGTCCCCAGCTAATTGCCAGAAGCCCTTTTTCTGTTCTCTTTTCGTGAGTAAGTGGTGATCATGCTCCCTCTGCTTTCTACAGGCATCTTCTGAACAACATTAGCTATCCCATGCAGGGGCACTTCAACTTTACTATGGCTTTGTTACTAAGGCAACGGGTTGTGTACAGCGGGGAGCAGCCATATTTGTTCATCATTTCACACTCATGCTGCCAAGGTAATCTTTAAAATGACATTTTTTTTTAATCACAAAGGGCCAGATCCATAAGGGGCGATGTCAAACTGCATCAGCATCAAAAAATCTCAAGAACTCTTATCATGGATTTGGAAAACAAAACAACTGTGCAGTAGTCAATACAGCCACGTTTGATCTGTGCCATTGTGAGGTAGTGAGGGAATTCTCTTTGCCTGTAAATACTGTGGCAGATTTCTTTAATTAATCCAGTGTTGTATGACTCCCCTACTGTGCTTTGTTGAGGACAAGGGAACTAAAACAAGATCTTCCTATTACATTGCAGGGAACTGGTGCTGTGGTGAGCATCTCCCCCGCTCCCTTTTGCCATCAGTTGCTGCTATTCTGAGACATGCAGAGTGGGATTTTTTTTAGCCCGTTATTAGCTATTCCTGCAATTATTTAAATTATCCCAATAAATATCCTGTGTTTGCTGTGCTACTGTACATAATTTACTGATCTTTTGTGCTATCTTCTTTCTAGAGACCTGGCGTTGACCATTATAATCTTGCCTGAGCCCTGAGATAATTGAGTAGACATTAATGTGGTTGTCAGTATTAATATTAATTACATCCAACAAACGACATTAAAAGGCTGTGCACTGAATGAGGCTCAGGTCCCATGGAACAAATAGTATGTGATCATATAATTAAAGGCTGTATCATAATGCATACTAAAAAGAGGCTGACTTAAGGGTGTACAGGCAATCTTAATTCTGACATTTCTTAATTTCTGAGTGCTTGACTTTGCAATGTTAATGTTCTTTTAATTCCGGGGTGGGTCTGTAAGTACAATTTCCTAGGTTTAAAAAAAAAAAAAGCAAAGAGAAAAAACAAACATTCCATTATATGGAATCATACTGACCCCTCCACATGTGTCAGCAGCCAGGATAGAACCTTCAGGTCCACCTCACAGAGCCTCCGGCACTCGAGCTAATGGAGTAACTGATAGGGGTATGGGTTTCATCTTCTACATGGACCAGCCACTAGAGCGGGATGAGTTACTTTGCCAGTAGGTTTGCTAGATATTTGCTGCCAACCTGACCCCTTTTGCCAGTGTACCCTCCAGCCTCCCTACCCCGTCCCCACCCCGAGCATTACAGGCTTCTTGTCCCAGTCCCATTCCCTTGCCTGTCCCACTCTCTACCCCCCCAGTCTAAAATCTCACCCTTTGTTTTCCATCTGAGTTCATCTTCCCACTCGCTCTGTGAAATAGTCTGTCTCCTTCCCTGGGCTCTTCTTCCCAGCAGTCCCAATCTCCTTGCTTGCTAGTCTCCATCTCCGCCAGGTTCTTCATCCAATCTCAGTCTTCCTCCCTCCCCTCCTCTGACCTCGTCTCTGTTTCCTTACCTAGCCAGTCTACTACCCGCCCCAAGTTCCTCCCTATCTGCCATGCTCCTTGTTTCATGCCCTAGTCCACGTCTTGTCACCTCACATTCAGGTCAGGCTGTTTTGTCCTCCATGCTGCCTGGACATCAACAGTGGAAGGGGGCATTGAGAGTAGAGGCGAGACAGTCTCCATGCTGTCAGTTCTGGTGCTTGTCACCACAGTGGACCCCAGAAGCTGGGAGTGTCCTGCTCAGACACTGCTGTTCTGGGCTGCAGCATGTAAGTCACTCTATGAGGATGGTGCATGCGCAAATGGGTTACATATGGGACCGGTGAGGGGCTGGAACGTGCTCAGTACAGATTGAACTTTTGGAGATTTTAGCTGCCACTGAAGCACGTCTCTTCTGAGCAGCTATAAATTGAGGTGTTGTTTTTTATAAAGTCTATAACTTGGCCAAAGTGTGTTTGTTTTTTTCCCATGGGAACAGAAAAAAAACACATCCTTGACATTAGAGTGACAACGCCATCTGCCAGATTTCAAGCCCTTGCTCCAATGCCTGGAGGCACTAGAATGTCTTAACAAAATACAATAGTTGGAAGAGGTTTATTTTTAATATGGACAAAACAATATATTTTCCCCTAATCTTGTTCTTGGAAACCAATGAATTATTTTTGCTGATTAGTCAAAAAAATAAAATAAAAAAATAATAATCATCAACCTGAGGCAGACCTTTGGCATGGAAATTTTCAGCCTGAACAACAAAAATTTGGCACAGTTATAAGAAACTGAAACAGATTCTTATAATGGGAAGTATCAGGCTACCTTAACTATAGACATCACTACCTTGTGCACCTATAATAGTCATGTAAAAATGAATGAACGCGGCAAGGTGCCACCTCAGAACAAATTAATACACATGCCAATGAAAGCTCTAATGAAGTGGCACAAAGGCACTCCTTCCACTTGTAACTAAATGGAGCAATCAAAAAGGATGATACAATCTAAGCTGTACTCTACATTCTTGTTACTCCCAGACTTTGAGAATAGATTTCTTCCATTCCTACCATCTCTCAACCCCCTTCTTCAGACGGGAAAAATCAAAAATAACTCCAATATACATCCTTCTGATCTGGAGTCAAACAAACAAAAGGTGACTGGAACTGGGCCTTCGCTTCTGATTTGTATAAACAAATGTGCACAGATATTTCCCGCCACACTGCTCCTGAATGAACCGTCAAGTGAAGATCCCAAACTAACTGCTGTGGCTGCTACTGCACACAGGGAATCACATGGGGGTGGAAGCAGCACTGAGAGGTGTGAAAATCAGATGGCCCCAAGCTTCCTTTCCTGCATTTGCATTGAATTGTGCCAGCCTTAACTAAGGAGAGATTATCATATATCCATAATATCAGGGGATTTTTCCCAATGTTATAAGAGCTTGATCCAAAGTCAATGGGAATATTTTAATTGATTTCAATGGGCTTTCAATCAGGGTCTTAGTTTTTCTCTTTTGTAAGCAGAAAAATGTGTAGCCTCCCCCCCCCCCCGTTTATTTATTTAAGAAATAAAACATTTTATTTCTTCTGCTGAATGTATCCCATTTTAGACCACAGTAGCTTTAATCTTGCATTATTATTGACCTTCTTTGATTTTTCAGCTAGCCTTTTTTATTTAAATTATTTTCTCTCATTTTGCTTGTTGTGGTTAGATAACTTATAGTAAAGTTTAACTTTTCTATTTCCATTTTTGAGCCATGACGCACTTCACCTGTAGTTCCTCCAGAGTTAGGCATCTGTCATTTTCAGATAATCTGTTAAATACATTAATCATAACTGCGCTCTTTACCATTTATTCTCGATCTTCTAAGCAGTTCCAGTATTTACTGGGGCTAGTCACCCAGAACAGTTCATTAACCAATCAATCAGGCCAAGCATGTCAGATTGTCTTGTCAAGAAACAGTCCCAGGAGGAATCGCCTTGTCAGGGAATTGTCCTGGGAAGAATATTTTGTGGTACATAAGTTAGCATCTCTATATAACAGCAGTCTAATTGGCTTTCTATTCATCCTCCAGGGACAAGCAATGAATCATTCCTCCTGAGGTCATTTGGACAGTACATAGTGGAGACTGTTACTAAATGTAATGGGCTCTATTTGCTCCCAACTGCCTTTGAGTTCAGTGGAAAACAGGGCAGCAGGCCATCAGCAGTAGAAAGGCAGCCTGGAAAGAATTTCACAGAACAGCAAGCCACCTGACACTAGCTATATTGGTGTGTGGGAGAGACAGCAACTAACCAGCATGGCCTTGACAATGGATGGCATTCACCAAGAAGAAGCCTCACCAAGGTAGCAGAGGGATGTTCCTGTGACGGGTTCCCCCCTGGGGTACCACTGAACCTGCCTGACCACTGTACCCAGGAACCTCACCCACCAGCCTGTGCTCCCTTTACACTGTACTGTTGTGACAGGCCCTCAAGACCCCACCCCCAACCCCCTCCTTCAGCACATATACAGGTACGGACACACCCAGCTGCAGCTACATATGTATGCTGAGATCAGCTCTGCATGGGAAGGTTCAGGTAAGGTGTTACTCAAGTGCACACCCTCCTTTGGAGGGTAAACCCAAAATTATACTGTCTTGCACTGCACAGGGAACTGTACACAGTGTACGCTCATGAAATTCACCCCCTCCCTCAATGTGGAGAGGAATGTACACAGCTTTCTGCCCCAATTAATGACTCCCGCACACACTGGTTTTAGACAAAGCAAAAATAAATTTTATTAACTACAAAATATAGATTTTAAGTGATCATAAGGGATAGCAAACAGATCAAAGCAGATTACCTAGCAAATAAAACAAAAACGCAATCTAGGCTTAATATACTAAAGAAATTGTATATGAACAGCAAAT
The DNA here is from genome assembly GCF_013100865.1 of Trachemys scripta elegans. Lineage (NCBI taxonomy): Eukaryota > Metazoa > Chordata > Testudines > Emydidae > Trachemys > Trachemys scripta. The sequence continues at coordinate 64,813,310 of NC_048300.1, read as the reverse complement.
TCTCATCCTAAATAAGCTGGCTGCAGACTCTTAAGTGCAAGGTGCATTTGCTTGCAGCTTAAAACCCCAGGTATTCCTTTCACAGGCTAGAAATCCCTCTAATATGGGTTCAGCCCTTCTCCCCCAGTCCAGTCCTTGTTCCTCGGGTGTTTCCAGTAATCTTCTTGGGCGGGGAGTCAGTGAAGAACCATGATGATGTCACTCCCCTGTCTTAAATAGCTTTTGCATATGGCGGAAACCCTTTGTCTCCCCTCTTGGTTCCCACATCTGGCCAGTGGAAAAACACTGGTATTCCAAGATGGAATCCAATACCAAGTGATCTGGTCACATGCCTGTGTAGTGTTATAGCAGCCATGACTCGGAGGCTGTTTGTAGTGTCCTCAGGAAAGCTTCCTGGTGGGAGATGAGCATCTTCTATGACCTATTGTTCTCCCTAATGGCCCTTCCCAGCCAGGCATCTAGACTAATTGCATTCTGCCTAGTGAGCCTTCCCAGGTGTAAACACATTTGTAATTGCTGCATAGACAATATTCCTAACTTCAGATACCAAAATGAAACATGCATACAAACAGGATGATCATATTCAGTGAATCATAACCTTTTCAATGATATCTTACATGATCTAGTTTGCATAAAATACATCATAGTGATGCCATAATCAAATCATAATAATATTACAATGAAGAATATGGGGCATAATGCCACAGTGCCAATTCATTGCTCCCCCTAGCTGGCTTCTGCCTCTGATATTCTTATGGTGCTTTGATTAAAAATTAAAGCTGTTCTTCCCTGAAAGATCCCCCAGAGGTGACTCACCCAGAGGTTCAATTGCCTCTCCTGCCCTAGGCAGGTGAATGGAGCCAATTTCTTATTAACAGAAAAAGAACATAATTTATTGCTCAGGCTCCTTGGATGATAAAAGCACAAATGGCACACGCCAGTGAAAACTGAAATGTCACTTAATATATTACCCCAATTATCAGGTGCTGATAGCAGCACAATATTCAGAGTCACAGAAACAGAAGAGAAAATATAGCTAGTAGCTAATCTTGTCCATCCCTCTGGCAATGCAAAGATGGTCCCTGAAATAGTTCTCTAGTTTTTTGACTAGATTTAATAATGGGCAGGTTTTCACTACAGGGAGGGGTCGATTTAAGATACGCAAATTCAGCTACGCGAATAGCGTAGCTGAATTCGATGTATCGGAGCCGACTTACCCCGCTGTGAGGACGGTGGCAAAATCGACCTCCGTGGCTCCCCGTCGACGTCGCTTACTCCCACCTCCGCTGGTGGAGTAAGAGCGTCGATTCGGGGATCGATTGTCGCGTCCCAATGAGACGCGATAATTCGATCCCCGAGAGATCGATTTCTACCCGCCGATTCAGGCGGGTAGTGTAAACCTAGCCTAATGGAGTTTCCACTGCTTCTGTTGAGACACTGTTCTACAGTCTAATAGAGCTTTATTATTAGGACAACTTCCTCAATATTTATTTGAAGTTTCCCTATGTTAAATTTCTATGTATGACTCATAGAACAATTCCTCTCTTTCCTTGCTGTTTACAATCTTTTTATACTTATCGGCTGTTTTAAAGTTATTTAGGCATAATTTTTCATAATTTCCTAATTTTTCATCATAAATCAATCCCTTCAGCCCTTAATCATCATTTTTCCTATTATTATTTCTCTGATAGGCCCCAAAATAATTGACCCTGTTTCTCTCCCTCTCTCCCCCCCCCCCCGCTCCACCTTTAAGAGTATGTTAGGAGTGCTAGTGCCAATGTAGGATCCAGGCCTGTATTTTCACTTAAGATAGTATTTTGGGTTTTGCTTGCCTGTTTGATTTTTTTGATACACATACATTTTTACTAATATGTGTGAACAAAGGGATCCTCTGTGTAAGATGCTTTTGCCTAAGCCAGATAGGCTTGTTAGTATAATGGGACTAGATAAGAGTGGTTAGAGTGTTACTGGGCATGGTAGGAGTATTATATATGAGCGCACACTTGAAGACTGCCTTAAGTCCTTATCTCAAGGCAAGGTCAAGCAACCAGTCAGGATAGGCAAGGAGGGATTGCGGGGGAAGGTAAAACACTAAAAGGCCAGAGAAATGCCTGCCCCTGACCATAGCACAGCCTCACTCCTTATCCCTCCCATGGGGTGCAAAGGGGTGGGAATGAAGACCCCAGACCCACGACCCCCCAAAACGGAACATGACTATAAGTTGTAAGGGGTGGGACTGTGGGAATGCATTTCAGGTATAATTATGCCTGCTGAGGAGGGGGAGTCAGAACACAAGGAGATGAGGCTCTGCGGCACAGCGTGATGGGACACGTTTGCTGGAAACTAACCCCAATAAAAGGTTAAAGTTTTATCTGCTTTAACCTTCTATGTCATCCTTCCAATCTCTGCATCTTTTTGCTTGTGCAAAAGAAAGAGTAAATCTTATTTTAATGTCAAGAAAGTCAGACAATCATAATTCCCCTGAATACGAAAGCAGGTGGATTAGGAAACAAGCTATTACTGGATGCAGCAGGATATAAAATTTTAACTTTTCACACTGTGAATGGGTGTCAACTGTTGTTTGCTCTTCTCACAAAATAAGAGCACAGCCACAAAGGCTTTCCACCAGTCCTTGTTGTTACGTGGCTAGTGCCTGAGGAGTATGTGTCTGGATTGCTTGAGTTATTTTATCATTAAAGGTTCTCATTTGGTATCAGATATTTGAGAACTCCCCCAGTGCCTCGCAGGTGAGCTATCTTTTCAGAACCTGGTAATGCAAATACTTATTACCAGATATGGTACTTATTACTCTGAGCACAGTAGCAACACTCACCTGTGTGCTGAGGACCTGTGCAAGGCCTATGCTCTACTTAAATCCTTATAAAAGGGCTGAAATGGGACTTAATTTGTGTACTTGTTTTATTTGAACAATGCATAAACCTTCTGCTAGGCATGACTTGAAGTAGTAAGGGCTAGGTTCAAATGTGGTCTAGAGATTTGTTTAAAATAAATGACCCAATCTTCTGTAGCCTCCACCTACAATTTTATCCAATCCCTGGTTTTAGAAACTTAGAATTTAAATCCTTTGGTCACCTTCACAGATGTTTCTTCTTGCAAACACACAGGAGTAGAGCCAAGTGGATTTTTTCACTGAAACTTTTCCACCAAAAAATGGAATTTCAGAATGGCCAAAACATTTCACAAATTCATATCGAATTCACCCAGTTGTGTTGGTTGAAAACCAAAAATCAATTTTTTTGACATTTTCTAAACAAAAGGGTTTTTTTATTTGAAATTACTTTAATTTTCAATTTTTACTTCAATTTCATTTAAAAGGGTTAAAAGATTCAATTGTTTTGTTTTGTTCTTTTTTGCCTGGCTAAAAATATTTTGTATCAGGCCAACCTAAAACATTTTCTTTTCCCCAAAAATTTTTTCACGTTACCTAGCAAACTGAAAAACCAGTTATTTGCAAAACTCTACTCTGGAGTCCTTGAAAATATGAAATCACACATACTTTTTTATTTGGTAAAAACAACTCAAATATTTGTTTCCATAAAAGTGAAATCAGCGGCATCCAAACAATGTCCCACTGCACAGCTCTTCCCAGTTCTCAACTGCCCAGTTTGTTGGGGCCCAGAACCTTTATTCACAAAACAATCTCCACCCACCTAAAACTCAGTTCACTTAGGGCATGTCTACACTGCCCGACAGGACAGACTAAGGAAGTGTGAATAGCCATGCACATCAAAGTGCTGTGCTGTTACTCCCCCATGTGGATGCCCTGGGTGCAAACTAAAAGGCCTGAGTTCACACTAACGTAGTCCTCTTTGAAGACCAAACTGGGGGGCTGTATAGACATGCCCTTAGACTCACTGCTGATCAAGTGGGCACCAGCAGGCTGCTCTCCTCAGCCTGACTGCTACAATCCAGTGAAGTCCAGCCCACCCAGTCCTGCTCCAATCTGTGGCAGTCAGGTTGGGTTCCACAAAGTCTGCTCTACCTGGATTGCTACTGCCAGGTCCTCTTTCAATGAATTGAGTTATACCAAGTCAGCTACTGCCTATCCTCTGTCTGTGAAATCAGCTTCACACATGTTCCAGATTGAGGGGGCTGGATATCATAAACAATCTGGATCCTGGACAAAATCTCTGGTCTCTCAAACTCATAGTTTCTTACTGAATTTGGGCACACTAGTTACAGTATCAGCTCAAGATGACTTGATTTCCCGAGGCTATTCCTCTTACAATTTCTCTCCCTTTTCCTGAATACTTTTATATGCACCATTAAATATCATCCCCCCCAAACAGAACACTAACAAACTCCAAACAATCTAGTATAAATCCCTGTTCGGAACTGCACTGGGATGAAATTATAATATGTATATTAAATCTGCCTTTTCCCCTTAAACAGAGAGTAGCTTTTCCCTTTACGCTTTCTAGCTCTGGGGTTTACAAATGTATTGTATGTTTACAAATATGTTGGGTGTATTATTTGTGAAGCAGTATAGGATCATGTAATCAAAACTGATGTAATGTGTGTGCACAAGGGACAGGCTTAACTGTACACATGCAGGTTATTTCCCGATTTATGCATTCTTAACCAGGCAGTCTGCATAATTCAACTTAAAAAAAAATCCATATTGTGGAAATTTGTGGCTACCAGTACTCCTGTCCTGTACACATTATAAAGTTTGCCAGAGCAATGACATGACCATCATCCCCTTATTTACTTCAGGCTTCACAAGATTAAAAGAGTTTTACATGACAAACTATATGCATCCTGCACATAAAGTTTTCTTTCCAATATTTGCTGTTTCACAGGGAAAAGTTTATGTATTCAGCACAACATTTTCAAAGACGTTTGCAATTTGTTTGCTGTGAATGGTTCATCCAGCTCTAATTAGGGTTCTGATAGAGGGAGGCATGATCACTTTCACTTGGAAGAGTACACTTTTCACAAACATTCTAGTCAGCTAGATAACAAAATGGGCTACTTCATATCGACTAATATAATACCTTATTAGACCATGAGTCTGAGTTTCTGGATGCTGACACACATGTTCTACCTGACAGAGACAGAATACAAAAATCTGACAACCTCTTGCTCATTTTCTCTATTGCAGATAAAGGAATACCTGGCTAACACTGAAACCACAGATGTTTTGCTTATTGCTTCTGAAAAGCATTGAGGACCATAAAATAAAGACAAGTAATATCATTCATTCACTTTTTGCTTCTTGCAAATGATATCAAATCTGGATTTGGAGAAAAAGGTGGCAAAACTGGAAATAGAATATTATCAAAATCCCATAACTGAGACAGAAAAATTGCTTATAGAAACCAGCCTCATCAGAGCTAGATCTCAAACTGAGATTTTATGAAGCAGAAGTCTGTGGGAGAAAAAAATCACAGTAGGTGATCCAGTTCTTTCAAGATATCCCCTAACTCCTATTTCTACCCTACACTAAGTGAGTGGCTAGTATATTGGAAAAAGAAAAAAAGAGACATGCTGCCGTTAAGGGATTTGAAAAAAAATTACAACACTTTTAACTCTTTGTCAATACAAAGGCCATAAGAATCCTACTGTACATGATCTTATTAATTTTAATTTAAAAAAATTAAAGTACCCAAAATGGGGCCTGAAGTTTCCTTAGCATGGAGAGAGAACATTTTTCAGGAGGATATGAGTAAAAAGGTCTAAACATTGCAAAGGAACAAATAACCACAGAACATCACTAATTTTTGTAGCCCATATATTGACCCCCTTATCACAACAATTGCAAGAAATGTTCATAAAGCCCTTACAAAAGAAATAGATTTCCATACTATATTATAGGAAGCAAGATTTGTGTCTCAGATAGGAATGTACGTGAGTATCTGTGTATAAACACAGATTAAAAAACACAGACAAAGATAGTGGCCCTCTGATTAGGCAACTTGCTTCTAAAGTTTTTCAAATATGAATAGATAGGTTTAGTCCCATCCCATACATAATCAACAACAGGTTTAAGCTTGCTTAGATATTTGGCATCAGCTACCATGAGTTTCAAACCTAGGCTTTCAACATTACCTAGTGAGACTCTTACCCTTTGTACCACCATGGCAGATAAGGAAACTGCAGCTGATACCCTGTAAAGAGAGGATGCACTTGCTGACTCAGTGGGATCAGCCGACTGTTAGCAGACTGCTGATTGGACACTTCTAAAGATTCCTGTTCCTGCCACACCCCTTTGTGTGAGGAGTTAGTTGTTAGAGCTGCAGCTGATTTAACCCCCTCCCCGACCATGACCCACCCTTCTTGCCCTAACTCCAGTTGATGGCTCTGGCGTTGACCCTTGGCATAACTTCTGGCCCTGACTCCAATTTAACCCTTTGTGTGGCTTCTGATTCTGGTTGTAACCTTTGGTGTGATCCAGACTACTCTGGACTCTGACCACTATGCCAAACCATCCATGTATAGGCCCTGATACCCAGACACTTCCATTCAAATTCTACCTTTGAAGATATAAGCTGTATCCAGTAAGTCCATCATTCTCTTATCTATTGAATCCCCATACTACCGCTGCCATGTTGAAACTAGCATTTGTGGGTCTTGATTGGTCAGATTCACCCACAGGCAGCACATTTCAAGCGCAGATGACAGCATTTCCATTGATAATGAAACTCCACTAGAAGAACTCTTTGCCAAAGGAGATTAGCATGAGTCTGAATCTGACGATGTTGAGATCTAAATGTAAAGCACTTTCAATAAATCCTTCTCTGAGCAATGTTTCCCCAAAAAAGAAAGATAACCCTTTTTAGACTTAAAGCTTTTTTTTATCTTTAGAGCTGTTATTCAGCACTTAGGCAAAATCCTGAATGATAAATGAGACTGATGGATTGCTAGGGTTGCAGAAGCCCCAGGGAGTAAATTGCTGGACCCATTAGACTGCATGAGAAATTTCAAAGTTAGGGCAAGCAGACGAAGCACGTAATGCAAGGACTGAAGACACTCGAGGGGCCCAAATTGGAGTAGGAGATCTCTGAGAAGGAAAGAAGTTATAAGAACATGAAGGGACAGAAAAAGGCTGTTGGGTTTATGGACTTGAAGAATAGCTTTTTAAGGGTGGATCATGTAATCTATTGCAGCTGGGGAGCTGGATGGGAAGGCTGGGACAAGAGAGATGATAGAGATGGGAGCGGAGAGACAGGATGCAGAAGAGGAGGTTATAAAACATCTCAAAATATTCTGAATAAGGCCTTTCTGAAGTGACTCACTAGGTCCTTTGAGGTTTTCCAGTAACTGCAAGTAAGAGCTGATACTGCGGAGGATAAGTCTTGTAAATTATATCAAATTGTACTCAGCTTTCTGCTTGAGATAACTTGGTACCAGATGATCTGGTAACTATCTACAGCAGAAGATCTCACTGTTTTGTGCCTTGTGTAGTCATTTACACCTGTGCAACGTGAATATAAAATACCCCCAATTCTGATTTAGCATCATTCTATAACCATTCCACATTCATTTTGCACAGGTACAGATGATGACAGATGGAACCAGGCAGTGGAAAAATCAGACCCTTCTTTGCCATTTTAGTACAGTTCTTGATGGAAGTAGCAGCTTCCATTCTATACATGATGACCTTGTAGATTATTTTTGTGTGTGGTAGAAACTTTTCTCACCTCCAGATAAATTATGTTCACAACTAACTTACTTTTAGCTGCTTGTATTATTTCCTTGCAAAATTCCATCAGATTTATTAGGCACAAGTTTCCTTTTGAACGCTGGCTATATAAAATGAAACACACTGTCACTTAAAGGTATAAATTATCCACATCACAAAAAAAGGAGTTTGTGATTAATCTGAAGAAAGGGTTAATTAATCCCTTTCAGTAGTTGCTAGGTAACAATGTCATTCCCTTGGGGAATATTCATCCACTGAATCTGTTATACTGATGTACTGTTTCTATCTTGTTCTTCACTGGTAAAGACCATTGTCATGCAATACACTGAAGAGTTTTCAACACAATCTCCAGGATGTTGGGGTACAGGGACTGGGAGAAGGGGTTGCCCCCAAATCCCTCTCCTCCTGAGAGCTGCACACATCTTGATAGATCCTTGGAGGCATGGAACCTCTGTCTGGAGCACCTGTGCCTCGACACTACCTCTCAGCCACTTTTCCCCACTCAGGAGCTATGCTGACACTTCTCCACCATCTATTCAATTCAAATTCCTCCCGCATCCCCGTAAAGTGGGTGATTCTAACACATGTGTGGATCTTAGTTAAGACTGTAGTTAGTCATGTTTAAGTGGCTTCCAGAGATTAGTAGTTTAGACCAGTGGTTCTCAACCAGGGGTACATGTACCCTTGGGGTATGAAGAGGTCTTCCAAGGGGTACATCAACTCATTTAGATATTTGCCTAGTTTTATAACAGGCTATATAAAAAGCCCTAGAGATGTCAGTACTAACTAAAATTTCATATAAAAAAATGATTTTTTTATACTGCTCTATATACTATACCAGGGGTCGGCAACATTTGGCATGTGGCTCGCCAGGGTAAGCGCCCTGGCGGGCCGGGCCAGTTTTATTTACCTGCTGACGCAGTAGGTTTGGCTGATCGCGGCCCCCACTGGCCACGGTTCGCTGTCCCGGGCCAATGGGGGCGGCGAGAAGCGGCACAGACGAGCGATGTGCTGGCCGCGGCTTCTTGACGCTCCCATTGGCCCGGGATGGCGAACCGCGGCCAGTGGGGGCCGCAATCGGCCGAACCTGCCGCGTCAGCAGGTAAATAAAACTGGCCTGGCCCGCCAGGGTGCTTACCCTGGCGAGCCGCATGCCAAACGTTGCCGACCCCTGTACTATATACTGAAATATAAGTACAATATTTATATTCCAATTGATGTGTTTTATAATTATATGGTAAAAATGAGAAAGTAAGCAATTTTTCAGTAATAGTGTGCTGTGACACTTTTGTATTTTTATGCTTGATTGTGTAAGCAAGTAGTTTAAACGAGGTGTAACTTGGGGGTACACAAGACAAATCAGACTCCTGAATGGAGTACATTAGTCTGGAAAGGTTGAGAACCACTGGTTTAGACTCATCTGACTCAATCTGACCTGTATGTTTGTCTTCCTGAGAACTTTATTGCATGTCCTTATGAACCCTAAGTTATCTAAAAGTAATGTTCAAAGCACTGTCCTTCACTAGCTGTTTGCAAACTAGTATGTTTTTATATGGAGCTGGAAACATTTCACCATCCAACAAATTCTGCATTGTGTAACTAATTACAACAAATTTAAGCTAATACAAGGTGCATTTTTTGTCCAGGCCTTAGACTCCCTTACATTTGACTGACTGACTAAGTTGCTCTAAAGTCATTATGTTGTTGAAGGTGTGGGAGGTACCCAGATAGTACCATGTTGGTAACCATATAAATGCTTCTGGTAATGTGTAATAGTTTAAAATTTTCTATATTTCCTGTTTGAGTCTGTATATTAATTGTACCTGAAGATGGCTAGACATATTTCTGGATTTTTGAAGATTACAGTTATGGTTCAAAAATTCTATCTGGGGCACCTGGCACTGGCCACTGTCGGAAGACAGGGCTAGATGGACCTTTGGTCTGACCCAGTATGGCTGTTCTTATATTCTTATGATTTATATGTGTGTAATTTCACTTCTGCACTATACATGGACTCCAAACCAGGAATGCCCGCGAGCAGGAATGTCTGTGAAATTGGGGTAAAGGAGAGGAGAAATGATTCTACAGATCAGCTTCTCCCTTGGCTCCTTGTACCCTACAATCATGGAAGTGGAGAGTAGTCTAAAGAAGGCCTTAAAATAACTTCTTGGAAATATGACTTTCTAAAGGTTTTGCATAATAAACTCTCACTTCTTTCTTAGCCACTTATTCTTTGGTACTTTATTTTCTCTTTCATGGCTTTCAAGATTATAAAACCTTACTTCAAGTTCTGTTTCTTAATTTTCAATTAAGTTCGACCTTTTAAATAGCCTGGTCATGATGCTGTAGCATTGGTCAGATCAATCTCCATTTCTGTTACCCACTCACCCAGTATAGTCTCTTTTTTAAAAAAAATTCAGTAACAGCTGTTTATAAATTAGATCATATTAACCCAATCTCATTTTTATCTCACTCATATATTTTAAATCTATTTCACTGAGACTTTTCTTCGTCTCCTTTAGTTAATCTCATTATTGAAGTAAGTCTCCCTTACTTGCTGGTCCACTATTGGTTGTCACCTCTTCTTTATTTCAAGGTAAATATATATTGCTTCCTTCAGCTGAAAAACCTGACATTTACCTATCCAAAACCAGAGACAATTTCAGCTGGAACACACTTTATACTATGACAATTAGCCAATGAAATTCTAAGAAATGTTCTGTTTTACCATAATGCGATCTACAAAGAACTGGAGAACAAAAGTAAGGAAGACCTGGCAAATTAAATTAAAAAAAGCATAACATAAAGAAGTTTTGAATGCCAAATTGCTCCATATCAATGTGTTCCCTACTCCATCTTTATAAAAATGGCTTGATGTGCTCTTGCTGGAATTGATATCTCCTCCACTTTGCCTTGCTACACTATGACAGCACAAGTACAAAATTATGAAACTATTCCCTGAATTTTTGTCATTGAGATCCCAAGACTCAGGTCTAGCAAAATTGCAATTTAGTAAAGATCACAAAACTCTACTTTGTTTTAATTTTAAGGTGATGCTAGAGCCTTCTAATTTAACAAAGTGAAGCTCAGAGGAGGCAGTGTGGACTACTAGATAAAGGACTGGACTGCCACTCACCTCTCAGTGCCTCAGTTTCCCCAGCTATAAAATGGGGATCATGATACTGACTTATTTTATAAAGCACTTTGAGATCTACTGACAATAAGTGCTATAAAAGTTAGGTATTTTACTCATTAAAAAAAACCCTATGTGCATGAAAGTGACAGTGAAAGTTCTGAGGAAGATATTTTTAATAGTACTTTGCTGTCTTGAGAGTTTCCCCACTTGTCTCTCTTTCTTTTAACAATATTTTTTACACTTTTTAGACTGGTGTGTCTTTCACTTTTCTAGCCAAACACAATGTGTGCCGTCTTAAAAGAGAACTGGATAAATTCATGGTGGTTAAGTCCATTAATGGCTATTAGCCAGGATGGATAAGGAATGGTATCCCTAGCCTCTGTCTGTCAGAGGATGGAGATGGATGGCAGGAGAGAGATCACTTGATCATTGCCTGTTGGTCCACTGCCTCTGGGGCACCTGGCATTGGCCACTGTCGGTAGACAGGATACTGGGCTAGATGGACCTTTGGTCTGACCCGGTACGGCCGTTCTTATGTTCTTATGTTATGTTCTTATGTTCTTATCTACTCCACCCCAATGAAGCTCAAGTATCAGACAGTTCTATGCAAGTGATGTGTGGAGCAGCTGGAGAGTAGGGCTGGCTGAAAACTTTCAAACAAAATATAGTCCTGTTGTAAAATAAAGTTTAGTCAAAATTAATATTTTCTGTGGGATAATCTAAAAGAATCATTCTGTTTCAGAGTGGCATTAATATCTGCATTAGTGTGCTGCCCTAATGTCTCCTGAGTAAGGCTGGTTGAAAATTTTCCTTCGACAGAAAATTTGCGTTTTCAGCTGAACAAAAGTCTTCACTGAAAGTATTTGTTTTATGCATAAATTTTGTGGCCTTTTTACCAAAAAACTGAATTTTTTTCTGTCTTGTGACTTTTCAATTTGGGGGATTTTGACAAAAACATTTTATGTGTTTGTTTTTGTTGAAATTTTTCTTGGGGAAAAAGTTCCAACCAGCTCTATTTGTGAGAGCTGTAATTCCAGGTCTCCTGATGGAAGGAGTTCAATATACTTAGCTTAACAAAGAGAAGGTTAAGGGGTGACTAAATCGCAGTCTATAAATACTTTGAACACACAGTGCACTATTCAATCTAGCAGAGAAATCTAGTATTACATGATCCAACACTTGGAAGCTGAAGCTAGACAAATTCAGACTGGAAATAAGGTGTAACTTTTTAACCCTGAGAGTAATTAATCATTGGCGCAATTTACCAAGGATTGTGGTGGGTTTTCCATCACTGATAATTTTTAAATCAAGATTGATTTTTTTTTCCGAAAGGTCTGCTCTAGGAATTATTTTGAGGGAACTTCCAGGGTCTGTGTTATACAGGAGGCCAGATGAGATTATCACAATGGTCCTTTCTGATCTTGGAATTTCTGATGGCCTAGCTCCCTCACTGGACTATGTCTCTCACAAAGCAGCACTATCTTTTCCTATGCTGAGGTGGTATATCATGAGATTTATCACCTCCCTGTGGGGAAAAAATCAAGGGATTAAGATTTTATCTTCAATCGATTTTCAATCCAGCATTGTTTCAAATGCTTCCAGATCTTTATACAGAGCAGGAGCACAGAGCTGAACTCTAGCAAGGTAAATGAGTTCTTGCAATAATAAAGCTAAACCTAGAAAGGGTCCAATGAGCCATATCACTGTTGGATCCACCAGGCATATGTCCTTTAATCCAATCTGTATATAGCTTTTTAAAAATAAATTGGAATCCATACATGTATGGAGAAGGACTTTGTGTTACACTTTAATGAAAATACCTAGGTAGTATGTGCTTAAATTCCCTGAAATCAGTTTCAAAAGAAGAGGAAAACCGTGGTCTCCTAATTAAATTAAGAAAGCTGACGGTAGGAAAGGTAAGCTTAGCCTGATCCAAGCCAGGTGACGTCAATGAAAGATTTTCATCAACCCCGACACACTTAATATCAAATACCAGTTGAGCAAGCACCTGACATAATACAGATGATGCAATATTTTCATAGCAAAGTGGGTGATCATCTTGAAGGAAACTCAAGCAATCAATGCTAAACAATCTTTTCACAACAGTGGAACCTTGTATTTAAATGAATCATACAATAAGATCTATACTTCCAACATACTCCATCAGGCAGTTCATCAAAAATATTAAATGATAAAACAGAGTTCCCTCTCCCTATCCCAGTTTTTGACTAAAATAAATTGCTTTATCTCAATACAGTTATCCTGACTGTATGTAATCTTGCCCTCTTTGGCTAGCTGGTTTCAGTGTGTTTGTTTCATTATCTATACATGATCGTTCATTGGTTCTCAGATATGGAAGGCTATTTTCTGGACACTTTTTGTATCTATTATCCATACACACACAGGGAGAGAGAGAGAGCTACACACACACTTTTCCTCATGTTTTCTCGCTTATTTATTCCATTGTTCACTGTTTTAAGTGAGTCTAGTATGTCTTGAACAGCAGGCAAACTGAAGATCATTTTGTATGCCTTCTGTAGCCTGTTGTGATGAGGGAAGCATTGCTATATTATTTCTTGTAGGGGTCTTGCAGTTTGCCACCTTGCTGGAAAAAAAAATCTATTCGAAGATTGCTATAATTGCTTTGGCTTGAAAAACATCACTCCACAAAAGGAAAAGGGATATTCATACTCTAGGAAGAGTGAAAAATATCAGAACTAAAGGAAGAGAAGATAACACACTTAAATAATAGGTCAAACCTGGAGCTCTTTCTTCTCACATGCAACTCCCTACATCCAGTGCCTCACCTTCCTTAAGTGTAATTTACTGAACTCCTCTGTTTGCCTACAGAACAGGACTAGAACAAGAAGAGTTGTGCAAACCCTTCAGGGACTGTCTACTGATAGATTTGCAGACTGAAATTTCCAGGGTTTGGTTCACAAGAGCTGGAAGCAAACCATACTCTGAAAATTCCTGTAACACTTTGGGGAAGTATTATCCATGTTTTACAGATGAGGACACAGAGGCAGAGTGGTTACTGGCTTGTCCGAAGGCACACAGAAAGTCAGTGGTAAAGCTGAGAGCAGAACCCACATTTTCAGTCCAGTGCTTGAAATGCAAGATCATCATTCCTCTCAAGTATTATGGGCTAAGAGTGCTCAGCAGCTCACAGTACTCTCATGGGAAATGAGCTCTTTTTGAATGTCTGGCCCCAATTGTGGGTGTTGAATACTTTTGAAAACCTCTCACCTGTATTCATAATGAGGTAGCGAAGGATGGAGAAAGAGCTCTGCCAAAATGACAGTTGAGCCCATGTTCAGATACCAAGGGATAGTTGTGCCTGGGCACCACCAACACAGCTTCATCATCATAATCTAACTCCTCAGAGGACAGCGATTTGCTGCATAGAAATTTCAGTCAAATTATTTTGCACACTTTGACTAGTAAAAGTAAGCAGTTAGGGACATGTGGATGGAGGATTTTAAGTAGAGAGGATGTGGCTCAGGTTGTTGTGCTAGCATAAAGTGATAGCAATGAGGTTAGATGCTGGGGGACAATCGGTGTACCTTAGATAGCAAAATTATCTAGAGAGGAGGATTTGGCTGTAGTATACATAGATCACAGCTTTTTCTTCTTCTGAAAGACAATGATAATGATAATTTTAGCTAATTATTGTCATTATTCCTGAGGAGCAGGAGGACTACGAGGGTCTCTAAGGAGAATAAAAAGACATGGAGGTAGATGATAATATGGAGATACACTTTGAGTCTCATAATATTCCCCTGTCAAAATATATAACAGCGATTTTCTTATTTCCACAGAAAACATATGCTGCTTTTTTTCTAGAAAAAACATAACACAGAAAACACTTATCTTACGTAGGCATCTAAATCCAGACTTAAACCAATCAGTGGCCTGGTTTCCCATGGTGCTGAGCAGCCACATCTTTATTGGCCCTTTCATTCGTTAACTTATCCCTTTTTTTTCTCCTCCCACACATGCATAACGCAAACTACTTTACTCCGTTAACTCAAACTATTTAAAAACAACCCAATTACCTCTGGGCTGGGACTAAGCAATGTATGTGTAGGACAGGTCTGGCAAGCGATTGAAAAGGGGAGGGGAAATTATAATGGAAAATACATTTCAGCCTTAACTGGAATAGTCTCAACCGTTCTGAATGAAGTAAGATATGTTGTATTGTTAAATCAGCAAAAGAGTTGAATAAAACTTCAGAATGAGAAGGGTTATGGTAACAGGGCACTGAAGGAAAGAAGTAACTTTAAGAAGATAATATTTCTGATCAGAACGGTAACTAGGCATTTTAACACACTGGGTGTGCAAACATATTTGTACCCTCTCCCAGTTTTTTTAGATGATATGAGTTAGGATATTGTAGAGATATGATAATGCATTTTTTTGCTTATTGGTACAGTGCATAGACAATAAAAGCTACTATATGATTCATTAAGTGCCACATTAATTTTCATACAATCCTTTAGCAGCCCTATAGTATCCTCTTATATAACCTTTAAGAAAAGTCACTGATAGGAACTGGAAAAAAAAATGAAGTGAAAATAATCGTAACATAAATATAGATTCTGCAATGACTAAATAGCATGAAACGTATTCAGAAAGACATAAAATTGCATTTCTGTTTATAAAAAAAGTGATACTGGTGGTTTTCCATCACCCCACAATAAGACTGTGGCTAGAATAAACAGCCATCTCTCTCAATGATACATGGGGGAATAAAAGGGGCTGAAGAGTAAACAAAGAATGAATTTACCACTGATGTGGATTATTTAGCAATTGAATTATCACCATAGCATCTGACTCTGTATAAGTAGAAGCCACCCATTCTCTGAGGGAGGCAGCCATTTTGGAGTGGGGAAGAGGTTGTAAGATTTCTGTTTTTTAACTTTTTTTGCATTGTGATTTTATTTTTCTAAGAAGGGTATTGATTATTGTTTGCTTCCTGATACAATATTATGGTTGGCTTATACCTGATCATTTCTCCTGCTGAATCCTGCCTAGCAAATTGTGAGTCTGCCCCTTTAAAGGTGAAGGATTATAACAGCAGGGCTTGTTTGTATAAGGCCAGTGTGGGGAGTATCATTCAGTTGGGGAAGCTATATTGTGACAGCTGATAAGAGGCATGACGTATCCTGAATCTCGGCAGGGGATTAGACTAGATGACCATTGCGGTCCCTTCTAACCCTGTGGTTCTATGACATTAGACTTCTGGCCAGATGATGCTCCACATACCTAAGTGTGGAGACAGAAGGAAGTATATGGCTGTGGTGATTGTGAAATCAGAGCATGCTGTGCTTTGATGTGAGATAATGCCAATGCCATGGTCACAGTGGCTAGCTGGACATATCACCGAGGTGATGGCCCCGGTCTCATAGAGGAGGGTGTCAGGAACAGATTGGCTGGGTCACAGCCCAGAATGCTACAAGCACAGGTCACAGTGGACATGCTACTTCACCAGTGCGTATCTCACCAGCAGCCCCAATCCAGATCTGCACCCACTGCAAATTTCCCTATTGATCTCTTCATCTGTACAGTAAATAGCCTGTGTTTTTCTCTCTCTGGGCACAGCTGAACATTGTCCCTAGGCCAAAATTAGAGGCCTTTAAAAAGAAAAGCCAAGGTGTGTTCAGCATCCTGGGCCAGTCTGCCCTGAAGGTGTCAGTTCCCTGATGTGTGAGTGGACCTTCCTGGCCAGTGAATGGAACATTGTAACAGTGGATCATAGGGAGGCTCCTTACCCTGTTCTCTGTAATAATGATGGACTCAGGCTGGGCCAGCAACAAGTAAGGGTAGGTCACAGTAACAGGACAACACAGCTAAAGGAGGGAGCAGGGCGTGTTTTACCCCTACTGAGTGTTGACTAAAAAGGCACGTTTTACTTGTGCAATGGTTACTTTCTTTGTTTCTAAGGCCTTGGCTACACTTGTGAGTTGCAGCACTGTAAAGCCGCCCCCAGCGCTGTAATTCACTCCCTGTCCACACTGGCAAGGCATCTGCAGTGCTGTATCTGCGTGGTTGCAGCGCTGCATGTACTCCACCTCTCCGAGAGGAATAGCAAGTGCAGCGCTGCCGCTGCAGCGCTGTGGCACCAGTGTGGCCGTCCAATGCGCTGTGAATGGCCTCCAGAATTATTCGGCTGTATCCCACAATGCCTGTTCTAGCCACTCTGGTCATCAGTTCAAACTCTACTGCCCTGGCCTCAGATAACCAACCATGTGACCGACCCTTTGCATTCCCCAGGAATTTTAAAAATCCCCTTCCTGTTTGCTCAGCCCGGCGTGGCGTGGAGTGCTATCAGCGAATCTTTCCAGGTGACCATGCCTCCACGCGCCAAGCAAGCCCCAGCATGGTGCAATGGCGAGTTGCTGGACCTCATCAGTGTTTGGGGGGAGGAAGCTGTACAGTCCCAGCTGCGCTCCAGCCGTAGGAATTACGATACCTTCGGGAAGGTATCAAAGGACATGATGGAAAGGGGCCATGACCGGGACGCCCTGCAGTGCAGGATTAAAGTGAAGGAGCTGCAGAGTGCCTACCGCAAAGCCAGTGACGCAAACGGCCGCTTGGGTGCTCCCCCCACGACCTGCTGATTCTACAAAGAGCTGGATGCGATACTTGGAGTTAACCCTACCTCCACTCCGAGCACCACCATGGACACTTCAGAGCCTGTGTGGGAGGGTGAGGAGGAAGAGGAGGAGGAGGAGGAAAACGGGAATGATGGTGGTGGGCCGGATGGAGACACCCCGGAATCCCTGGAGCCATGCAGCCAGGAGCTCTTCTCGAGCCAGGAGGAAGGTAGCCAGTCGCTCCCGTGAATGCCACAAGCAATTTCGTGTCGTACGTGTTACGCGGCTCGATAGCATCGTCGGACTCCTCACCCTCGCTCTCACTGTCACTTTGGATCTTAAGGAATAGTTCGACAGCCAAACGTGACGTGCTGGCGAGACTTGTCAGCATACGCCTCAGCAGTTCGGACTCCATTTCCCGCAGACAGATCGCGCTGCACAGAAACCATTGAAAGATGGCGCCAAAGGTGGACGGAAACAAAGGGATTTCTGGGATGCGAAGCGATGCATCACGGGGCATTGGGACAGGACCCAGAATCCCCCGCACCCACACCCCCTTTCCACAACCCACGGCGGCAGAATGGGAAAAGGTGCTCTGTGGGATAGCTCCCAATAGCGCTGCAATTGCCGCAAATGTGGCCACGACAGTGCGCTGGGCAGCTGTCAGTGTGGACAGACTGCCGCGCTTTCCCTACTCAGCTGCACGAAGTCAGGTTTAACTCACAGCGCTGTACATCTGCAAGTGTAGCCAAGGCCTAAGGTTGTTCCCCCTAACTGTAAATTACAAGCAGTCCAGGACTTCTTCATTTCGCTTGTCTGAATACTTCCTCCTAAGCATGGAAATCCTTCTGCCCTCCCTCCCCGCCCCTGCCTATTTTTGCAATCAGGGCAGGTGGTTCATCCCATGGGGGTAACTGTTACCCCCTTTGCCCTCCCTGTGTCAGAGCTATGCCTCTGCCACCATCTGGCAGCGTCTAACCCCTGGGCTGAACCCCGGCTCCTACTTCCCCCCCTAATTTTGCTCCTCGGCCCGTCTCCTGCCCCTGCCTCCAGCTGTTTGACACCTCCTGTGCAGTCAGTTTCCACCCCTTGCTCAGACCCTGCCCATCTCTGCCTCCCACCCTGATTTGCTTCCTTTGCCCCCTTTTAATCTCCAGCGAGGGCAGCAGCTTCAGCAGATGTTACTGAGCAATAAGCATGCTCAGTAGCAGCCACGCAGCATTCGGTGCCTTCCCTGCTGCCGTCCCACCTGGGTACTAGTGCCGGGGAACCTGCTCTGGCCGGAGTCACTGGGCCGCAATATTGCGAGCCACCCCATTTTTGTGCTCCCAGCAGCTCTTCACTCTGGGCAGCTGCTCCGCTTGCCTTGCCGTAGTTACTGCCCTGTTTCTGGTGAATGTATAATACAAGACACTGCTTGTCTGTAATATTTGGACAATGATATAATCGGAAACCAAATCATATTTTCAGAGGCTGGTGACCTGCCCTGATAAACTTCCAACAGGTTTACACATATATTTGGTGTGTAGGTGGAAGCATCTCTAGATGTGAATGCTGTGAGTTCTGCCTTGAGGCAAAAACACTCCATTTGCTTTTAGCCTCCAAAAAAGAAAAAGAAAAAAAAAGACTGTATTTGTTAGCCATGACCTGAATCTAATATTAATCATTCTCTGTAGCACTTTCATCTGATGTAAATTTGATGCCAAACTATAATAGTGATCATTAAGAACAATTAAAAAGCAGTTAGCAAGTTTAAGACTAGATTTTACTGGTGTGATTCTCCACGCTACTTACAGCAGTTTTATGTCAGCTGAAGTCCACTGGCATAAATGGAGTTACACCAACAGAATAGAGTAGAGAATTAGGCTTCACTTCACCAGGGTATGGACTGAAAAGAGTCTTGGGACATAGTCTCAAACTTTTTCTTGTACAAAATGTTTTTTCAGATGCTCTGAACTGATCTGATGCTCAGGATTGTCCACTTCAAATGTGGCTAATCTTTCTGGGGGAATCAGATACTGCCCAGCCAAACTGGTAATTTGGGGCTTATCTTCCCTTTTATCCATAGCCTTGGCTCATACTATTTCTCTCACACATGTGCCATTTCATTTTCCTATTACATCTCCCAATTCAGTGCCCTCTGGGACTGTGTTACTCTAGCTTTACACTGGAGCAAATGTATAACAATAGAGCTACATGGGCATCAAACAGGAATAATGCAGTGGTAAATAAGTACATAAATGTATATTTCTTTACATAATCAGGGGATGCCAAGACAGTTCAAATTACAGTGCTTTACTGCTTATTGCTATTCTTCACCCTGTTGAAAGGGCTGTCTGGGAAACAAAAATTCCATGTCATGGAAAATGTTGAGGTTCTCACATTTGTTTTTGTTCATCATTGGAACAAAACTGACACTTTTTGTAATTTTTCTGTGGGTGAGGAGAGCCCACGCCAGAAACCTTAGACTAGCCAATAGCCTGGTGGTTAGTGCAATGATAGTGGAAGACACAGGTTAAACTCCCCACTCTTTCAAGTACCTACTACAAATCAGACACTCAGTTTCCCACATGTGTGGCCTAACCACCAGGTTATTGGCTATTCTGCGATCTAGCTTCCTCCCTCTCTTTGATATTGATCAGAAATTCCATCCTGGACCCGAGAATCCTTACCGACGATATTTTCTTTGAAACAATATGTTTCAAATTTGTGACAAGCTCTGCCTATTTACACCCAATGTGTAAATCACCCCACTCTTTACATCACTGCTGATTTTGGCCCAGGGATGTCCATAAAAGTTGCACCTGTTAGCTCCTGGCTACATTTGGGTTCCAGATTTCAAGTGTACAGGGTGGAGTAAAGGAAAAAAAATTAGCCAAACCTCCCTGTATAAAGATATGCAAAGTATAATAAGACTAAGGGACTAATTCTACTCTCCTCGCCATCCCATAGAAACTGAGTGAATCCATGGAGGTCAATGTAGTTACAGTTGTAAAACCAGAGTAAGTGAGATAAGAATCAAGCCCTAAAAAATCTGTCTATTAAATATAAAGGAAGCCAGCAGGTTCTGAGGGTGTATATAACATATAAGGACCTAGGACTTCAGATGCTGTAAATTGGCATATTTCTATTAACTTCAGGGTAGCTATGCATATTCACACCAGCTGAGGAAATGGCCCAATGTGTATTTATGTAATTATATATCATTACTGATTGGCTCATTTTTTACTATGCTATTGTGGCTTAAGTATTGTTCATTTTTCATGTTGTGAGCAGTTGTAAGTAGATTTTATAAAACATTTCAGTATGCCTCCTAAAAAGACATTCCAAGAGAGACAGCTGCAATGCAGACTTGTCAACACACTAAATTTTTGTATTACTTTAAAACTAGAGCTGGGTGAGAAATTGTTATCCTATCATGGGAAAATTTGAGATTTCAAAACATTTCCTGGTCCGGAATCAAGATAAAAGTCAAAATCTCTCCTTTTTGTGTGTGTGTTTTTATTTAAATTTCAAAACAAAAAGTGGTTTCATGCTGAAAAAAAAATGAATGTTTCATTTAGAAAATGTCAAAACAGGATGTTGTGGCAATTTCAAAACTTTTTTTCCAAAATGTTTGATGTGAGAAATTTGTTGAAACTGACCCTTTCCTGCACAGAGTTTCAGTTTTGATGAATTGACAATTTTCAAGTAAGTGTTTTGTTGAAAAATTTCTAACCAGTTCAATTCACAGCTCACAAAGCACTGAAGTAAAGAGTCTCTCTGTGACATTCTGTCCCTCGGGGGAACCACCAGCACCCCCATATTCATCCTTATAAAATGATTGTGTGGTATCCAATGCAAAGTATGTCATGTAGGGTGTCTTTGGAAGGCTTATGATGCACTGTGCATTGTTGTTATAGTAATGTTATAGATTTTAATTTCATGTATATAGTTATGAGGCTGAAAATGTATCCTCATGGCTTAAAACAAGCCCAGGCAAAACTCTCCAGGAACAGAGGGGCAGTTCACACCTCATCAGGGAATGTATGGGACAAACCCAGCCCAGCCTCACAGGAACAAAGGACATTGGCCTAGGCAGCAACAAAGGATCTGTTGGAGTCTCCAGTGAGTCATCCCCCTTTTCTTGGTCAGTCAGGGACTACAATGAAGTAATGTTCACCTAACCCCGAAGGGGAGGTGGGGGCAAAGCCAAGAGCGAAGAAAGCACATGATAAAAGGGAGAGACATCTGCCATGCTCTTCCTCTCTCTTCCACCTACATCTACAGACACCACCAACACCAAGCGACTGAAGCACTGATCAAAGGGGGGAGGCCTGGCTGAAGAGCAACCAGCCAGTCTGTGATGAGAAGCATCTAGTTTGTAAGGGCACTGAAAGTGTTAAGATCAGCTTAGAATGCGTTTTGCTTTTATGTCATCTGACCAAATCTGACTTCTTGTGCTTTGACTTATAATCACTTATAATCTATCTTTTATAGTTAATAAATTCGTTTGTTTATTCTACCTGAAGCAGTGTGTTTGGTTTGAAGCATGTCAGAGACTCCCCTTGGGATAACAAGCCTGGTACATATCAATTTATTTGTTAAATTGATGAATGTATATAATCTTGCAGCATCCAGAGGACATAACTGGACACTGCAAAACAAAAGTTCCTAGGATTGTGTCTGGGACCGGAGATATTGGCTAGCATCATTCAGTTGCACAATCCAAACAGCAGCTGGCTGGGAGCAGCTTACATGCTAGAGGCTGTACGGGAACAACCTGGGAGTGGGGGTTCTCACAGCAGAGCAGGGTAAGGCTGGCTCCCAGAGTAGAGGATTGGAGTGACCTAGCAGATCACTGGTCTGGATAACACCAGGGGAATGTCACATTTTCCCTCATCGTTACCTCATGACTTCCTGCCTCAGTTGCAGTTTGGACTTTTGATAAGTTGGATTTTCCTTGTCAGTTTTCAACAACAGGGTCTGATGAAGTTTTTCCTGATGGGATTCTGTCCACCTTTGGAAGCTTGGAAACTAAAGACATGATTCACCACTGTGATTTCAATGTTACACTGACATAAAACTGGAGTAACACAGTGGTGAATCAGACTCAACAAGGTTAAATAAGAAGATTTTTTGTTTGTTTCTAATTGTGGAGGGAACCCCAGTTTCTACAGAGGGAGCCATAAAAAAATTAGAGAAGAGAATAACTGAATTACATCTCCAAGGAGGAAGCTCTACAATTCTTACTGGAGTTCTTATTAAAGATAATATGCTATTGCACTGTAAGATAAGGAATATGGGAAGTAATATTAAAGAGTGGTAATCACTGAGTACTGCATTTTCCTGAGGGCTATGATAGGACCATGAATGGGTTATGAATGTAATACTTCACCTTCATTATTGAAAGTTTCACCTGAGGAAAAACCTTGATGTGCCACTTCAGATAGTTAAGGCATTTAGAATCCCCTATTAAAGCCATAATCCCATCTTTCTCGTCTGTAGATGTTTATGTCAAAGAAGTGGTCTTTGTCACATTTGAATCCTGGAATCTCATTTGGCAAGAAGGACCAAGTTATGTATGAAATGTGGCAGTGAAAAGAAAATATTTCATATCAAGGGGAAACTACATTTCTCCAGATTAAGCGAGGGCAAAACAAGCCTGAACAAAAGAAGCTTATAATTCTGAAAGCTGAGTTTGCTTCCTTGAGTATTACTGCTTCAGGGTAATAGGGTGTTTTTTCGACAGCTAGGCTAAGATTAATTGCTGAAGGGTGAAAAAAAGTGTTGTTCTTTGATTATAATGGCGCTCGGCATTTTCATTGCTTCAGTCTGAAAAACAGGAAGTTCAAGAAAAGGGGAACTTCTGTGATTCTAGTGATGAGCTGTTATCAACTTCCTTTGTTCCCAGTTTGGAATGAATATTGAATGAATTGCTTTTTTCTCTTTTTAGCTGCATTAATATGCAGTTAAATTTTTCTTTCTTTCTTTCTTTCTTTCTTTCTTTCTTTCTTTCAAACAAGAACATTATTTATCAGCACACAATATTGCAAATGAACACGGAAAATTGAATGCATTGTACTATATATTTGGCCTGAATAATTTTGTATATAACTCCCATTCATGTAAGGTGAAATTCACCCCTATGCAGAGGGTCTGCTCAAGACCTATAGAGCACTTAAGTTGAACTTAAATCCTATTTTGAGGACTTAAGTTATGTATAAGCTTTGTGCTGTCCTTTCTGCATATTGGTGAATTTCATTCTTACAGCACAATCTTGTCTTCCTTCATGAGGGACTGATATATAATGGAAGTGGTATAGTTCTTCTGTGGGAGGAAATGGTGGGGGGTGAGAATTTCAGGAGCCAATGAAGAGTGTGTGAATTGCCTATAAGTGTGGAGCACAGACCTGTAGCTACTCCTTGCACAGCAGGAGGCAGAGGGTCGGGGACAGGGTGGCTGCAGCAAAGCCACCACTGGGCAAATCCACCAGCCATTGCCCCTTGGTAGAACAGTAGGCATAGGTGGCTTCAGAGCATCCACAGCCAAAAGGATGGCACAGATTGCTTCCACCTACCACTGCAAGGAACTGCAGGGCCCACCCCAGTTATTCAGGTTGGTTGCTAGGAAGAATGTGGTCCATGGGGCCTGATCCTGTAAAGTATTAAGTCCACTGGGAGTTGAGGCCTGGCACTCAACACTTCACAGCTTCAGGCCCCATGGACCACAACTTATTCCCAGCAACCAACCTGAATTCAGTGGGAGTTGAGAGTGCTCAGCCCCGTCCAGAAAATAATCAGTAATTAGGATCAAAGAAGTCATCAAAGAAGTAAATGGAAAAACTCCCCTTTACCAGGAATTGACCTTTAAAAGTGTAATGATGATTTTTTTTTTATGAACCAGTGGAGTTTTCCTTCTGTGTCTGGATTTTTAATTGTCTATCTTTTCTGCTATATGTGCTCTTATCCATCAATACATGAAAGCAATATTAAAAATAACACAAATAGGTTCCTTTAGCAAAAACATTTCTGTGTAAACTAAGCTAATTTCTAAGTCACAGCTTCCCAAGTGAAACCTCTTTGATGTGCATTTTACCTGGGGTGGTGGCTGAAGGAACACTGCATTCTCAGACAGGTGGAGCACCTAAAGATCACTGCCAGAGATGGAGGTTTTGAATCTTGTACTAGTTCCTCTTTTAGTCTGTTTACTGATACTTGAAATTAAATTAATGGAGATATCCCATCTCCTAGAACTGGAAGGGACCTTGAAAGGTCATCAAGTCCAGCCCCCTGCCTTCACTAGCAGGACCAAGTACTGATTTTGCCCCAGATCCCCAGGTGGCCCCCTCAAGGATTGAACTCACAACCCTGGGTTTAGCAGGCCAATGCTCAAACCACTGAGCTATCCCTCCCCCATTTCCACACACCTATTCAACTTTTAATGTTATGCTTCGCAAGGATCATTTGTCAGTATTAAGGACACACTTTCAAAGATGTTTGTCCAGATGATTACAGCTAGTTTTGAAAGCCTCAGCCCAGAATAGAAGGATGAACACTTTAGTAATCAGATATGAGATATTCATCCCTGTTTTCCTGTTATCTGTTCTTGTTTCTGTTGTCTATGGGGAGGAATTTTTTTTATGAGAAGATAGACTTCATTTAGTAAGTGCATCAGCATAACTTCATTTGCCATGTGGTTGCAATAAAAGCAGTACAAGGGCCAAAAACAATTTTCCTTTTATGAACACATTAAAAGTTAACCTGCAGCCTTTTCCACTTCACTAAGGGCCCAGCAAGTAAAGTATATAACGTTGTGCCTTGAGCTTTTAGATGGAACTAATTTAATATTTAATAGTTGCTTTTCATGGTACAGTTACAACTCATCATGGCTCAGTGAGCCCTTTAGAATAGCTAATCACTTGATTTGATCCTTTATCATGGAAACTAGATAACTATTTCTTTTAAAGCTCTTTTCAATAGCTGAGGAGAACAGTTGTAATGTTTGGATGAAGGGAGGAGTCGTATTTAATCAGGGCCAGATTTATGAAGAGGATGCCAGGGTAAAGATTCCTGCTGGAATCCATGGTCTGACCTGTGTTAAGCACACAATGAATGATTTGTCTCAAATAGGCTGAAATTAAAAAAAAAATGAGGGTAGTTACATTAAATAAGGAATAATGTTGAGATTTGGACACTTGTGTGTGTGCCTCTCTCTGCTTTCCCCATCCCCAGCCTACCATAAGTCCCCTGTTTCTTAAGGCTATTCACACAGTTTTTACACATCCCTTCTGTTATTTGGCTTCACTAAAAAGCCTGTGCTTAAAAAAGAGTCTCTTTCCTGCATTATGAGACTGTTTACAAACTGCATAATGCCCGTTAAATGGCCCTTGTGTCTAGGCATTCAAGGTTAATCTCATCAAGGGAAAACAAAAAGACAACTCAATATTCAAGTGTACATAATACATGAGTAATAATAGCTCTTGCCTCTTTTCCTCTAGCCATATGGGATTTTTGTTTTGTTTTAACGTAGTGCTTATTGTGACAGCCAATGAGCTGATAGCCTTAGAGACTGAAATCCTCTGTATTTACAGAGCAAATACAGTTTTGGCAGTGGCTGCCTGCGCAAGCTTTCTTCACACTGCCAACAACCAATGTGCTTCAAAGCAAAGGACCATCTTTAGAGGTAAGGAGATAATTTATTCCCCATGACCTAATGTTTGGGGTGTTTCCCCTTCCATTGCTAGTAAGTTTTTAAAGATTTCTGCTTCAGCTGAAATGAGTGAGAAGCTTGAAGAGATGTCTTTTTCTGTCCATGACACAGTGACAATTTCCTCACATTTATACATTAATCAAACTTGCTTAAGACATATTTATAAGATATTTTTCAGGACTGATCACTAACCGATCTCAGTGGGAGCTCAATAGCAGATGATCAACATTTCAGCTGTGTTGGTTACTTGGGATTGGTCAAATAAATCACATTGTTTTGTTCTGTTCCATGGTTGGATGAGTGTGATTTATGGCATCTAATTAAGCTCCCATGAGGTCAATGGAAGTTTTTCCATTGATTCCAGTGGGAGTGGGTTCAAGGCCATCATCAGGAACAGGGCTTGATGAAGCCACTGGGACTTTGATTCTCTCAGAGAGAGGTACCAGTTTAAGGATAGCAGATAGGCAAGGTGAGGAATTTTAAAAAATTTGGAACCTTTTCCTTTTTTGTTCAGACAGGTCTTGCTTGAGGCAACTTTCCTAAAACAGAAATAGAGGTAGTGAAAAATGTATTTGGCTGAGTGCAGAATTTAAATTTAATTTTCTGTATATTAGCAACATGAACTACAGTTATCATCCACAGTGTACGCTACAGAAAACAACAGCTGTAGTCTTCAGACAGAACACATGCAGCAATTATTTTATTATATATTTGCAAGAGACTCAAGCTAAGAGCCAAAGCTTGAATCACTTACCCATGTGAGAGATTTGACACACCTGAACAGCCCCATTGAGTTCAATGGTGCAACTCACATAAGTAATGTTATTCACTCGTATAAGTGTTTGTAAGATTGGGGCCTAAATTAATAAATAGGGAATCACAGAAAGTGAGGGGCAGTAGCTGTGCCCTACATGATGAACTATAGTGCCAGATATTTTCCACCCCACCTTCATCACATTTGTTGTCTATTTTATGTTGCAGATTATTTTAATTCATCTACTTTTCAATACATAAGATCCATCTTTGTATAGATTGGTAGGAGTGTCACTATTCTTTAGTGTCACTTTATTTTAATTATTATGTTGTATCAGTGTAGCTCACTTGACTGTGAAGCACCTCTGGGTGTTGAATCTGTCAGAGCAAATGGCCAGGTTCTTTCTCTTAGATCTGTACAACTATGCTGAGTTTCATACCTCTCATGCCAATATTTAGAAAACCAATTGACACAAGAAAAAATAAATTAAATGAAAGAAAAGAAAGGAACAAAATTTCCAAGCATACAGTTTACAGAGTTGGCTAGGGTTTTTGTTTTTAACCAACATTATATAAACTATCTTCACAATCCCCCGCCCCCGTGAAATAGGTCTGTAGATGGGGAAACTAAGATATTATTTCTAGGGGTCTCACTTTCAAAATATGTTTAAAAGTGAGCACCTGGCAAAAACAATTAACTCCTCAAACAAACTGATTATTTGAAAACAGAAGCTGGACAATAATAAACACAACCTGTTATTTATGCATGCAGCTGTAACTGGTAACTGCAAACAAATGAATGTCCATACAAGTCCACATGAATTTTTTTGAAAACCAGGTCCTACATGACTTGCCATGGTTACCGTAGCGAGTTAATGACTGTGCCAGGATTAGAATTTTGGAGTTTGTGGTTTCCAGCCCTGCACTCAGACTCAGGGTGTAAAGTAGATCAGAAGAGAAAAGGAAGCTCACAGGTTTTGGTAGTGATCAGGATGGGTTTTCAAGTGAGGTGATGATGGAGAATTTAATCATCTTGTGCTGACAAAACACACAGTTGGGCAGAGAAAGAGGGCAAGAGAAGAAAGGAGTTTTATCTGAGAGAAGCTCTTTTTCCCAAGGAGGCCCTTAGCCTGCCATACAAATGCATATGTGCATTTGTGTATGGAACTAGTTGGGGGTATATCTCTGGTGCTCCCCACTTTTATCTATAAATGCCATCATTTAGAATTGACCACTATGGAAAATCCAGATTGATTTTAAAAAGAGCAAATAAAAATGGAAGGTCCAGGAGTTCCTTCCCTTGGGAAATTTTGAAATACCTGTGCCAATTTCCTGCATTTTATATGTTAAGACAGTTCTGAAGAAATATTTCATACCAAAAAGATATATAACTTTTTCGAGCATTTAACTGTAACTAGCCAGAGGCAGCTTACGTTCTATTAACTAGAGCTGGTCAAAACATTTTTGACTAAATGAAGTTTCATCAAAGCTGAAATGTGTTGATTTCAACGAAGGAGAGCAAGCAAGAGAGGCTGGGACACTGGCTTTGGATGTGGGGAAACCCATGTTCAGGTCCCTGCTCTGTGTGATTCAGAGTGATCTAGGATGTAAACCACGGCTCTTCATAAAGTAGAGTAGGGCCTTGAACCTGCATCTCAGTCACTGACTCACCTGAACCCATGTCTTGAAAGTGAGCTCACCTAGTGTTCAATAGCGGAATTTGTCCCTTACATTCACACAAAGTAAATTGAAAAGGTCTCTGAGTGACATAAATGCAAAGTGGGGTCAGCAATGGGTCCTGACCAGGCATAGCTTTTGGGATATGGTAGATGGAAGATCCAGTCATTCTTTCTCCTTCCCCTCATTTCACCCAGAAACTGCCCTTGATAGAAGCAACAACTCCTTTTTATTTGGCCTCCTGAGTCCTGATTGGCTAGTCCCAACCCATCTAGCCACTGAAGGACCATGTCTCACTGGTTCCACCAGTGGCAGAACCAAGGAGGCCTTTCTAGGCAGCCTCAGAGGTCCAAAACATGCTGCCCTTCTCTTCTTAAAGGTCTGCTTCCTGGATGTGCCAAGGCAGTGGGGTCTCCAGCAGGGAGGTGCAAAGACCTTGTATGCCTCCCCCGAATCTTCTTGCACTCTAACATCTCCTCCTGATTGGGAAAAGAAAATTTGCATTCTGCTGAGTCCCAAGCTAGTGTCGTAATAGGAAAGCATAGGGCTGCAGCACTAATTACCACTTTGTGATGTAGGGATTGGTGTCCTTCATTGTCTGCATCCACTTTAAGGGCTTATGGTTTGTTGTTAGGCAGAATGGGGTTCCTAACAGATAATATCATAGTGCCATCACAGCCCACCTTATAGGTAGGCATTCTTTCTCTATAGTGGAGTACTTGGTCTCCCACTGTTGGAGTTCACAACTCAAACAAAGAACTGGTGCTCTACTTCTTGGAAATTTGGGGACAATACAGGTCTTAGGCCATCTTCTGAAGTGTCTGTGACACTGTATGGAATTTGGGGGACACTTGAGGATATTATGTATATTAATATTGTGAAATTGCAATGAGTTGGGCCAGATATGCCATGTCAGATATTTGTGGAAATGTTATGATTTGCCAAATCCGATAATCTCATTTATGTGTTTGTATCACCTTTGTATTGTAAGTTATATATATGGTATGTCTGTAGTTCCAAACTTGTACTGTGCATCTGGCTGACACCCTCAGACAGATTGGTATTAGCACTGTCTAGCCTGCTTGACGGCCCATCAAGGGCCATCAGCTATACAACTGACCCACTGAGAGGAGGCAAGGGATCTTATGACTCAGCAAGGCATGCAGGGGCATGCTTATAGACAGAACTTCAAGGCTTTCAAGCCATGAGCTGAGCAGCTTGTGTTTGAGACAAAGGAAGCACAATCCATATGACAAAAGACTATAAAAGGCATTTTCTCCATTTTGTCACTGAATGACTGAATGAACTATCCAAGCTGTGGATATGTTCCAGAGGGACTTTCAAGCCAGCAAACTCACCAATACTGCTAAGAACCTGATATATGGACTTTGAAATCTTTGTATGTATGTGATTGCTTTACCATTTAACATCTCTCTTCATTTTCTTTTTTTCCCTCATAATAAACCTAGATACTAAAGGATTGGCTGGCAGCATGGTATTTTGGGTAAGATCCAAGCCTATACTGCCCTGGTAATGTGGCTGACCCTTTGGGGTCAGAAGAACATTTTGTATATGTGAGCAGAGTTTTTTAAATAACTTCTTACTGTACTGGACTTAGGTGCTGGCTGGGAGCCAGAGGACTGGAATGCAATAAAGGGGGTTGTGTGATTTCTTTTTTGTTTCTTGATAACCAGTGTAGGGCATCAGAAGCACAGTTTGTGACTGTTTGGGGAGTTTAACTTCAGTGTTACCCACCAGTCTTGGGAGTATCAGCTCTCCCTTTTGCAGCTTGCCCTGACCTTGGCATTTCCAGTGAGGGCTGCCCCAGGCACCCTCGGTCACATTGGAGATTATCATATTTGGCAAATTATAACATTTTTGCAGACACCTTACATGGCCTATCTGGCATAACTCATTGCAGTTTTATAATATTAATATTCATAATATTCTCAAGTGTCCCCCAGATTCCATACAGCGTCACAGTGTCCATTTGGAGAATAAATAGTAACAAAGAATCTGGACACCACAGCAACATAAAATGTCCTTTATTTTTCACACTCCCTCATCCACCATACCCCCTTTGGTGCTGATGACATCATGTGGCCATGGTTGCAAATTAGGGTATAAAGTGATGATAATAGCACACTAAGCCTAGGAACACCCACACTTTTTTCTTGGTTGTGGGGTCCGGGTTTTCTTCAGGGCCACTGTCTTGTCCTGGAGAGGCCGGATTTGGCCATTCCCCATGAGATATTTGAGATATCTAGTTTCTTGCATGCCAAATTTGAAATGTTTTGAGTTTGCTATGGTCCCAGCCTCCTCCAGTGACTGTGGTAGAGATGCCACATGGACTAAGTGTGACTGCCAGATAACCACATTATTGGGATACACCTCTGCAAACTGGCAATGGCAGTGAAATATGTGGTCCATGACATGCTGGAATGTGGCCAGAGCCCCATGCAAACCAAAGGGTATGATAGTGAATTATAAAAGACTCAGGGGAATGGTGAACACTGTCTTTGCATAATGGGTAGTTGCCAATAACCTTTTGTCAAGACTAGGGCTGTGCTATACCTGGCCTTCCCTAGACAGTCTAGGTGCTTTTCAGGAGATCACACAGAACCAGATAGTGTTGTCTGGCTTAAGTACTAGAACCACTGTAGATAAGGCTTGACATAAGTAATTGGACATGGGCAAGGCCTGATTTCTTGGGAGACAGGATTAGGGAGATAAAGTGGTAAGTAGGCTGGAAACAGAATGTCTGTACTAGCTAAGATAAGGGGAAATGCCCAGGGAACTATTTATAATGGACAAGATAAGCCTGGAGGTAAAGAGTATGTCGTGCATGAAGCTCCTTCAAAGCAACCAATCCAATCTTAACATTTGATGAAATGTATAGTAATGCAATGTAATATGTAAATATATATAAAGAAAGAGATTTTCTATGTAACTGTGGATATGTGGTATGCTCTATACCAGGGTGCCCCGCACTAGCCCCAGCGGCATCAGACCAGTAGCTCTGATGGAGGAAGTCCCGCCCTGTTCATACTGGGCATGCTCCAGATGCTCACTGAGTATAAAAGGAGGGAGCTCAGTTCAGTCGGGGCTGGCGGCCGCAGGGGAAGGACCTAACTGGGAAGCTCCTGCAGAGGACCAGCCGACGCTCTTGAAGCTGCCAGGAACAGAGGCTTCTACAGGCCAGCATGAACCCCTACTACGGGAGGAACCAGAGGAGGCGACGGATCTGGAGACTCGTGGAGAACCCTGGGATCCGTGGGAGACCCCCAACTCCCAAGCCAGTAGGAAGCGACCCGGGGGAGGTGACGGACTGGTACCTTGACCCCGGTAAGCCTCAGCGTGTTTCGGTAGGACCACCCCACTGAGTCAGTAGTAAGGTCCTACGGCCCTGCGACCAGGGGCGGTTATATGGACTCTGGCCACTAGGCTGTGCTGCCCTGCGACCAGGGGCAGTTATATGGACTCTGGCCACTAGGCTGTGCTGCCCTGCGACCAGGGGCGGTTATAGGGACTCTGGCCACTAGGCCGTGCTACTCTGCAACAAGGGTTTATCCTATGGACTCTGGCCACTAGGCCGTGCTGCCCTGTAACGAGGGGCATAAATCCCTCACACAGGGGTAGTCAATTATTTTTTGTCAAGGTCCAAATTTTTTGGTCAAGGTATAATCAAGGTCCAGACTCCAGAGAAAATAATAAAAAAATACAAATATTTTGGGGTCCATTCAAAAGTGTTTGGCAGTCCAGATTTGGCCTATAATCCACCTACTGACTAACCCTATACTCACCTGCTAAATGAGACTGATTAGCTCAGTGTAGCTTTGCTGTATGCCAAATAAAGGAACCTAAGTGACAACACTGGAGTTGAAATGAGTTCTTGGGGAACCAAATGGACAAGGTCTCGGGAGAACCCTCACATAATGGTGCCATAACCCAGGAGCCACTCATCTGGAACAGGTTAAGTAACCTCAGTGATGAGCCCAGAATAAACCCAGGATCCACTTGTCTGAAGAAGTTTAAGTCTATATCCCTTAGTGTGGGACTCACTACCTAACATTAATGCAAATAGTGTTGGAAGAGTTTAAGGGTTGAAATATAAGGAAATTAGTGCCATGCTGTAGAAGTGAGTTAAGTCTAAGGGGGGACCCTATGGACTCCCCAGAAAAGTATTAAGGGGAGATGGAGTCCAGATTTAAAAAAAAAAAAAAAAAAACCCTCCAGAAAGTGGTAGTTAATGTAAACAAAATGCTTGGCAGAACATGGCAAAAGTCCATTGAATGCCATAAATAAATAAAATACTGGCAAAGCACAGCAAACGTCTGTTAAATGCCACTGAATTTTCAAAAAATAGAGCCTATTGGCAGCCAGGGAAAAAATAGTATCTAGGTTTTGTTTGCTTGTTTATTTTTTATCCTAAGGCAAAAAAGGCCAAATCAAGGCAGCAGTTTTACAAGAATTATTTCTGGTGGCTAAAACATTACAAACAAAATGTGCCACCTTGAGGAATGAATGCAAAAAAGCATAAAACCAAATCAAAGTTATCAAAAAATAACCCACAAATGAAATAAAACAATTCCTGAAAGGTCAGGAAGAAAACAATGTCTGTTACCTATTTTCATAAATCCAAAGTAAAAAGCAGCCATCCTTCAAGGACTATATTCAATGAATACACCTTTGCAGGCAAAGTATACAAAGTTAAAAAATGAGTGGGGGAAAAAAAAAAAAAGCTTAGTGCTGCCAAGAAAAATTCAGTTAAAATGTGTTTGTGATGTTGCATTCTATAAGATTTTTATGAAAATATGCTAATGAGTGTGAATATAATGTAACTGGAATATACTTCATGCAAAAGGTCTCTTGTAAGGTATCATTACAAAGTTTATAATGTACTGAATATGGTCATCCAATTTGTATAAATGTAACATTCTTGTATCTCAAACTAGAAATATGAAATATAACTCTGAGGGTCTATTGTAATTATGCAAAGTGTGAGCCATTAATGGTGGCTTGGAATCTTGATGGCTCCCATTAACCAGGACAATTGGTTGTAAATGGCTCTGTTAACTTGTATGTCTTCCTGCATACCTGTGTGCTGGCATGTGGGTAATGAAGTTTTACAGTGACGTGATCATGTCACCTGAACTGGAATCCATCTTTAACCTGGTGCTTTTCCATTTAGTAGGAGGAGTGGGAACCCAGAGAGGGACAAAGGATTCCTGCTTTGTGCAAAAGATATATAAGGGGGTGTAGCAGAACAAAGAGGGCTGCAGTCATGAGAAATCCCCTAGCTACCACCTGAGCCAGAACAAGAACTGTACCAGGGGAAAGGATTGGACCCAGACTAGGAGAAAGTCTAGTCTGTGAAAGAGGCTTAGAACATCTCTAAGGGTAAGATTTACCTGCATTTAGTTTCTTACTGTATTAGGCATAGAGTTGCGTGTTTTATTTTATTTTGTTTGGTAATTTAGTTTGTTCTGTCTGTTATTACTTGGAACCACTTAAATCCTACTTATTATATTTAATAAAATTACTTTTTACTTATTAATTAACCCAGAGTAAGTATTAATGCCTGGGGGGGGGGGGCAAACAGCTGTGCATATCTCTCTGTGTTATAGAGGGCGAACAATTTATGAGTTTACCCTGGGGTAAAACTTATACAGGGTACAACAGATTTATTTGGGGTTTGGACCCCATTGGGAGCTGGATATTTGAGTGCTGGGGACAAGAGCACTTCTTAAGCTGTTTTCAGTTAAGCCTGCAGCTTGTGGGGGACGTGGTTCAGATCTGGGTCTGTGTTTGTAGCAGGCAAGCGTGTCTGGCACAACCAGGCAGTGCACTGAAGTCCCAAGCTGCCAGAGGTAGTCTCAGCACATCAGGTGGCAGCTCCCTAGGGGGTTTCTGTGATCCAACCTGTCAGTGTTATACTGAAAAATAAAATAGAAAACTTATGATGCCAGAATTTATTAAGTGTGTACATTTTTAGGAAGTGTTTTATTAAACAATGAAAATTTGAAATAAGTAATTTTTTTAGACTGTATGCACAGTTACAAGGGACTTTTTCACAAATTAACACTGCAAAGCTCATAGATAGTCGGGGGGTAGTGAAAGTGTTAAACAAAAAACAACCACCACAAGACTGCACAAGTGACTTTTGGATTCCTTGATGGCGCTGAGTTCTAGCATTGCCTGAACCTTGTTCTTCATGGCTCCATGGAATTTCTCAGGGATTCAATAAGTCTTATGTTCAGGCTTTGTTCCTATCTTTGTCTGAATCTGGTGTGCCAGGAAGTGTGCTCTACCTGGCTGAGGGGAGAGCACATTGCCAGAGTGCTCTCAGAGGTTCCTGGCTTGCCAGTATAAACCTGGAGCAACAATTGCCACTAATGGAAAATCAGTGGGACCTGCTTGAACCTGTGCATGCAGCCCCAGATAGTCAGACATCCCTGCGGTCTTTTGGGTCAACCATGGTTTCAACAGATTCACATGATAAATCTCTCTTTTTTTTTTTTTCTTATCTGGACAATACATTTCATAGTCCACCTCCCCAGCCCATCAGATGACCTCATATGGACCCAGCCATTTTCTTTCTGTGCTGGAGAGTAAAAGCAAGACCCAATCCCCAGGCTAATAAATCCATTATTCAGCTCATTTATTCTAGCACCAGCCCTACATTTGCTAGGCTCACAATAGATTTCCCCTGGCAAATCATCCCACAAAGTCCAGCTGTTCCTGCATTTGTATGGCATGTTGTAGTACTTTTTGGGAGCGCAACAGTTGGTCTTCCCACGTTTCCCTAAGGAGATGTTGGATTCTCTGAGCCTTTCATCCATAAAATAAATGGAAGAGTGAAAAAACCATTGATGTTGCACCGTTTCCTGCACTACAAAAACATGATATCACAGAATCTGGTCCCACTTTGGGGGATCCACTTTTCAATTTTTTTTTTTTTTTAGTGTGCTCTTTAGTGTCTGCTTAAAGCTTTCTACTAACCATTCTGTCTGAGGGGAGATAGACCAAGATTCAGAGGGGTTTGACATTGAAGAGTTCCCAAAATTCCCACACTAACTGGAGGTTAGTGAAGTTCATTCTCTGGTCAGTAAGCACCTCTGTGGGCACACCTACATGGGAAAAGATTTTTCACTACCATTTGGACTGTCATTGGACACATGGGAATAACCTCCAGGTATCAAGTGCCATTATCGACTACAATTAATAAAGTATATGCTAGTGTCCCCTGGTACTTTTTTCCAGGGGTCCTATGATACCAAGCCTTACCCTTCCAAAGGGTTTATTTACCAGGGTAAGGGGACCAGGGGGCTGTGCCAACCCTTTCGATGCTACTTGCTGGCATTCAGGGCAGAATGTACAAAACTTAGCTCCCTATTTGTGGATCCTCAGCCAACAGAACTGGGCCAGCAACTATTCCAAGATTTTTTCCCTGCCTAGGTGGCCAGAGGAGGGTATAGTCAGGGCCGCCCAGAGGATTCAGGGGGCTTGGGGCAAAGCAACTTCGGGGGCCCCTTCCATAAAAAAAAGTTGCAATACTATAGAATACTATATTCTCATCGGGGTCCCTGCGGGGCCCAGGGCCTGGGGCAAATTGCCTCACTTGCTCCCGCCTCTGGGCGGCCCTTGGTATAGTATGGGCAGGTCATAAGACTTCCCTCCTGGTTATCTGTCAGACTAAGAGCTGATAGCATAGCTCTCCTCTCTTTGAGTCCTGTCCTACCTGATGGAGCCAGTAATTTTTTTAACTCAAAGAGGGGAAACTGGGCAGTCTGGACTTCCTGAATAACAATCTCATTGGGAACAGGAGTACTTGTGGCACCTTAGAGACTAACAAATTTATTAGAGCATAAGCTTTCGTGGGCTACAGCCCACTTCTTCGGATGCATATAGAGTGAAACATATATTGAGGAGAATCTCATTGGCTATCACTACGTGCATGTAATGTTCTCTCAGAGTGTTGTCTTCCCCCTGTTAGATCACAGGAGCTTGTCAATTGTGTCAGGTCTGGATTGGATAGAAAGTCATTTTAGGGAGGCTCCTGCTGGGTGTGAAAAGGTTCATCAGTTTCCTCCTTGGCATGAGAAGTTTCCCCAGTTTCAGTCGCCCATCAAGATTGCACTGCAACCAGGCCTTTCCATCTTCACAACATTGTTTCTAGCCTCTAAGAATGCTGATCTCTTGTCCTTAACTCCCAGCTTAGATCAAATCTGTCTAGCTCTTTCCATCTACACAGTCATGCCCCTACATTAAACATTATTATGCATTTTACTGCAGTATTTTGTAACCAGAATGTCTCTACAATTTTTTGTTTTACTTACTATATCTCCTGAATTCTTCTTCCTTTCCTTAAGTCATTCAGTTTTTCACTGTATTTCCTTCTGTCTGACTTCTCTCCCTTGTAGTATTGTTTTCCTTGTGATGAACTTCTCCTTCCTTCTTCTGCCAAAACTTCTCTCCTCCTTTTCTCCCATTCTTTCTCTTCTCCCTCTTTATTCATGTTCTCTCTCTATCCATTTCCATTCTCCACGTTCCATCTTTCCTCATTCACCCTCAGGTGGCCTTGTATTCTTCCCTTTAATCTCCTCCTACTTTACTATGGAGTCTCAGGAAGGGAGAGGGAGCTAGCAGGTGTTAAGAACTGCTTAGGATGACATTTGTAGTACGCAACAATGACATTATTGAACCTATAAACTTTTGAACAATGCCCCTTTTGTTGTCCCTTTTTTCCAACAGTGTGCTTATTTTCACACCAGTGTCACTCCCCTACTGTACAGTAGCAGAATTCTAGAGTTTTGCGGGTTGGCTTCTTGATGAAGGTGAAATCAATGACATGGAACCTGAATATTTCCAGAGTGTACCTTGTTTTAGTTACACGTGCACACACTGCAAGTCCTGCTGCCGAGGTGGTCAAACAGCATGCAGTTCTCTTCTTTCAAGAATCTCAGCTCAACACTACTGCCAAATTCCCAGGGAGCAAGTCTCCCTTGAGAATTGGTTTTAGTTAGCAAAGCTGCTTCTTGCATAGATCTCTGTACCCAGAATCTTGCATAGCAAAACAATATAACATGTCGTCCCAAAAGTGATTTTTGTGACTCAGAAAAAATGTAGAAGACTATGTATTACAACCATAGTGATGTGATAGCCTAGTGATGCCAATCATAAAAATATTCTTATATGACAGTGGATTGACTAGTCACATACATACACATTTACATTTTTAATATAGTCTTATAACATAGGTTCATTTTGATGCCCTAGAGCTCTCTTCCCCTTGAAGAGAAGGGGGATCTGGGTAAAGGTCTTGTGATGGGGTGTACCAAGCCTACACTGGGACAAAAGGGATAATGAGAGCCTTTTGGCTCAGTCAGCATTGTCTTGTTAAACCTTCATTAGGTGTCAAGCCTGGAGGGAAGATTCAAAATGGCTGAACTTAGCTCAGTTAGGCCCTGAATATGAAGAAGAGCAGATCACTGGCTCTCATTTAGTGAGAGAAGCTAGGCTGGAGCCATGAGCTAAATTGGACAGCTAGCAGACAGAGCCTCCTTGAAGGAAGGTAGGCCTGTTACAGGAAATGGAAGGTATTTGAGAAGGAAGCAGGAGGAATTGAGTCTGCCCAGGATTCTCTACACTGATGGAGGAGCCGTCAGGGAATAGGAAGACTCCTGATGAGTCAGGGATTGTCCTGCCAAGCGAACGGAGAAAACTCACCTATAGCTCTAGGGGTTGATGAGCAGGGCAGTCATCCTGGGCACCAATTTCCAAAAGGCACTGTATTACTTGCCTTTTTCTTTCTCAGCTCTCTGATTGGCTGGATTTTTTTTTATTTCCACTCAGCTGCTCTGTGTGTGAGGGGAGAGGAGGGGTAGAATGGACCTAAAAATAGGCAAACAAACTAGAGCCATTCCTGAGTGGAACTAGCTGGCTAGCAAAAAGTGCTAGGAAGATCTGCCGTGAGCCTGTAGAAGAGGCTTAGAAAGAGAGGAGCTGATATATTGTGAGCTTGGGAAGAGGCTGTGGCAAAGGCCCAGCACAGGGCAAGGTAGGAAGTGGTACAGGAAGGCAACAAGGGGTCTGTGTAGTCAGGCCCACTGCTTATTAAAGGGTCCCGGACCAGAACTCAGTGGAAAGGGAAGGCCTGGATTTGTCTACCTACCCACTGAGGAAGGTGAAGCCGAACCCCTCCTACCTCCCCCTCACACACAACCAGGGGAAAGTACTAGTGAGAGCCCTTGATACTAGGGTTAACGACCAGTGAATCTAGAGTTAGAAATAAAGCCCAATGTGAGGCAAACAACCAATTGTTTGTTGGACTATTGGTTGACCCAGGAAGAGATGGACTATATGTGACCTGGTCAAAGATCTGAGTCACGAGAAGGGAGGCCACCATAGGAATGGAATGATTATCCACAGGGGGGGTGCTAGAGCAGAAAGAGCTGATATGCCACATCCAGCCACAAGGGGCACACCAGCAGTGAGTCCGCTCTTCTGCAGGTCTCCTTCTGTACTAGGTCTTTTTCTGTACCTGCTCCCTTTGGAGATGGGCGGGCAGCTAAGTGTCTCTAGAAAGAGGTGGGACAGCTCTTCTTCTCCCAGATATCACTGCTGCTACACTTGCTGCTCACTTCTGTAGAGGTTCTTGTACCTTGCTCATCACTGTAGTATCTATAATGCATTCCAAGAGTGCATTAAGTGACATGAATAACATGTTACATGTTTGTTCTCTCCTCCTATGTAACTGAAGTTGACGTAACTTAGGTCGACTTGCAGCAGTGTCTACACCACACTATGATGAAGGGAGATGCTCGCCTGTTGATATAGCTTCCACCTCTTGGGGGAGGTGGAGTACAGACATTGATGGGAGAGCGCTGTCCCATTGATTTAGTGTGTCTTCACCAGACCCGTTAAATCAACATTGCTGCATCGATCATAGTGGTGCTGATTTAGCTGGTAGTGTAGACATGGCCTTAGAGAAGACAAGGTCAAAGAAATGTGCTTTGTAGTAAGAATGGAAGATGGTGATGGTTGTAGTGGCCTTTAGTTTTTGGCGCAGTTCATTCCACGTCTTGGACCAGCTGCAGAAAAT
Source organism: Trachemys scripta elegans (assembly GCF_013100865.1). Classification (NCBI taxonomy): domain Eukaryota; kingdom Metazoa; phylum Chordata; order Testudines; family Emydidae; genus Trachemys; species Trachemys scripta. Next base: position 64,773,684 of record NC_048300.1, on the reverse strand, counting down.
GGTCTGTCTCTCCCACATAGACAAGCTTTAATCTTGTTTTATAACATTGTTGCTGGTGTAAGGAAGCCTGGTACCTGCTCCCCCTCTGCTTCCACTTCAGATTCTTTGGCCCAGCGGAGAGAAAGGAAAAGGAATGGGTGCTTTCCCATAGGGAAGGGGAGCAACTGTGGTCTCTCCCAGTCTCTCTTATATTAACCCCAGCTCAGAACACTAATCCTGCCATCTTGCTAACACCAGATGCTTCCATCCATAGTAATGCATTTTGCATTAAAGAACATTTAGCAGCACTGAGGACTGATTTCAACAGTTTACTTGCAGTTTGAAGTCAGACTGCTCACCATTTCTCTTACAGCTTGATATAAGACTGCCTGGAAGAAAAAAGGGTCACATCTCAATTAGTTCTCTTAAAAATAGGCTGTATATTCTGAGCATTTAGAAAACATGTGGAAACTAGGCCACGGTCCTAAATCGCTGTGCAGTTTGTGAATCCGAGCCATTGTACTTCTGAGCACTGCAGGAACATGCAGTGCAGCAACCTCTACTGCATACTTATCATATGCTGCCTCTGTCATATCTGCTGAAAATGCTGGGATAGTGTCAGTGACCAGGACATGGGCAGTCAGGCTTAGTGGTTAGAGCCAGGGTCACAAGTCAGGAATCAGGGCCAAGCATCAGGACCAGGTTACCAGGAATGAGGGAAGGCTGGAGTAAAGCCAGGCTCAGGAGCTATCACAACCACAGGCAAATAGTCTGAGCAGCTGCTGACCTGCTAATGGGCTTAAGAGCTGCTCTGTAGACTTCCATTCAACTATACTATACTACAGGCCAGCTGCACTCGTTAGGGTGCACAAGGACTAGCTCTGGTGCAGGCCCTGATTCCTGACAGTACACCCTGCCCCTCAAGGGCACCTCTTACAGGCTTGGGTCCTGGCTTCTTGGGATATTTCCAATGGAACTCTTGCAAAAGGTCTGAGGCGTGGGTATTCTCTACCAGTTCCCAAACCCACTCATTCAGATCATAGACTTCCCAGTCAACCAGGTACTACAGCCTTCCCCTAACTCGCCGAGAGTCGAGGATTCAGTGGACTAAGTACTCCTTCAGCCTGCGGACTGTTTTGAGTTGCAGTGGCAGGTGGGAGCAGTTTCGGTATAGGATTTCGGGGGAGGGCTTTAAAAGTGGGAAGTAAAAGTCAGGGTAGATCTTCAAGGAATCCAGCAGCTATAACCTGAAAGCCACAGGGTTCACCCAATCTATAATCTCGAAGGGGCCCAGGTAGTGATAGTTTAGTTGGTGGATGGATGGCTCAATTTAAACTTCTGGGCACAGAGTCACACTTTGTCCCCTATGGCCAGATTGGGGGAAGTGTGACAATCTTGGTTAGCTTGGTGTTTATGGGCTTCTTTGAGGGACTGCAAGTGTTCATTGAGCCTCCTGTGCACCCGGGTAGGTGCACAAGATTCTCCTCTCAATCATTCCACTTTTACACTGGTGAAATTCTAGTGACTGTAGTGTAGTTAGTTACTCCTGATTTACATTAGCGTAAATAAAAAGTGAACCATGCCTCCCTGCACTTTTATTTTCACAGGGACTCAGCCAAAATGACTTCAAGGTGAAACTTGGCATACAAACCTTCAGCCAAACTATGTTTAGCTGCTTTTTACTTTACCAAAATGAAAAGCACAAGATCATTAGCTCATTAGATTGATATGTTTTACAGGTCTGTTCCTTAACTAAATCTTCTTTAAAATTAAAATGTCCAGTTCATTAGTCCAGTGTTTGGACTTTAAAAATACAATTCAATATACACAAAGGACTTTTTATTTTTTACATTTCTGTGCACTTCCTGCCTATGTCAAATGGAAATGGATGAACCAAAATAGTGCAGAAAGAGCTATTCTTGCTATTAAACTAAAGACCTGGGCCAAAGCCCATTAAAATTGGCTGGGAATTGGTCCTGCTTTGAGCAGGGGGTTGGACTAGATGACCTCTTGAGGTCCCTTCCAACTCTGATATTCTATGATTCTATGAAAATCAATGGAAAGACTCCCATTGACTACAGTGGGCTTTGATTCAGGCCCTAAAGGAAATCAGGAATACTGGAAATCTCACAAAGTTTGTTCGTATCTAAAGCACTTTGGACCAAGTCCCTTTCTGAACTACAGAGGTTTAGGTAAGTATCCTAATACTGTATGCTTATTAGTTCTGGAGCACTGAACCTCTTGAGATAAGTTAATTAATGTGCATTAAGCACTTTGAGTTCCTTCAACATAATTCCTTACATCCAGAAGTGCCAAAGTATTGATATTTGCCTATCATACTTCCTTTTCATAAAGATTTAATGTGGAGGTTGATGTGATAGATTGCTGATGCATCACCTTGATCGAGTACATTCTGTTTATTGTAAGAGCTCTGAGCTGCACTGTGAGAATGCATATTAAGACTAATACATGCCCGTGAGCATACTTCATAGAATGGATCCCCGTTATAGAAGCTATACAGTGCATGCTGTGAATGTGTATTAAGAATAATACCTGCAATTCAGCTGAGACTAATGGGTCCACCGACAGGATATCGGAACTGATAGGAGCTATGGAGTGCAAAATATATGATACCATGTTTGATCATTTTCCCTCTTCTTTTCCATACCACCACTGAAAAGAAGCAAATGCCAAATATGAATTTGTCATAGCAGTGTGAGAAGGTGCTTTGCGTATCTTAGTTATTCAAACAGTGGGTGTTATGCAGGTTAATCCTGCAAGCTACAACTTTCAGTGACTTCAGGGGAAATCACAGAATTGGGCCTCAAATAAGCAATCCCCTCTGCAATTGTTAGTATTGAGAAATAGTTATAATTCAGAGCTGGTTTCTGCTTTTTCCATATCTTTAACCATTTAAAAAAATTTAAATTAAAATTTAACGTAATCTTCTTTGTGTTTGCTTCTCCTGGAAGAGGTCAGCACCTCCACAGGGAGGCCAGACTTACAGCTTGAGAGACACTGAATATAATGGAGTGTGTTCTGAATATAAATTAAGACTAACTGCTTTCAGTCTTTTTGAGTTCCATGCTGCATACATCCCCCTATTCAAAATATGAACACAAAGCTGAGGAATCTAACTATAGGGCCTGGAAATTTCTGCAGAATTTAGCTTCCATTGGAAATGGTGGTGACTGCTGTAGAAAGCTTCCATTTGATCCAACTACTTCTTGAAACAGAAGTATCTTTAGGCAGCGCCTAAAGTGGGTGGGATGGGTAGGAGGGCCAAGAGAGGGGAGGGAAGGGAAGGGAAGGGTTGCAATGGGTCACAGACCCAATAAAAAATAAAATAATCTCAGCAACCCCACTTGATTTTTATGTTGTAATCATCGGATCTACAGATTTACCCTAATTGTGAGCTTAACTGTAAAAAGTATGTGAAAGTTCATAATATGTCACATTAACTCATAATAACACATGTTGATGGGAAAAGGTATGAAAGGGAGACAGACTGAATCAGTACAAACAAAAAGGCCTGCTGATACAACTCAAGGACTGTGTTGTTAAGATCATGTCTGGTAAAGAAGAGAAGTAGGGAACCAGAAATCAGTGTACCACAACTGGCATGTTGGAAACTAGACCTAGCTGGAGGACACAATAATGAGACTATAGGCTATTCTTCCCACCACTGCCTCTGTGGGGCTTTAAAAAGAGAGAGAGACTTTGGGGAGGAAAAACTGGCAACTGAAGAAAGCTTCTCTATCATGGCTACCACCCCCACTATCTCCTGGGACTCCAGGCCTTTGTCCTAATCCTGAGAATTGTCCTGACCAGAGCTGGCCAGAAAGAGGGACCCAGATGACATCACCACCTCTACTGGGTCCAGCTGAATCCCAAATGCCACCTGGGACTAAATGGATTTAACAACAACAGCTCCAGCCCATCTCAGCTAACTCCTTCTCTTTTCCCCATAGCCCAGTTACTATCATCTTTGGTACCATCTAATCCAGTGGCTCTCAACCTTTCCAGACGACCATACCCCTTTCAGGAATCTAATTTGTCTTGTGTACCGCAAGTTTCACCTCACTTAAAAATTACTTGCTTACAAAATCAGACATAAAAATACAAAAAAGTGTCACAGCACACTATTACTGAAAAATTGCTTACTTTCTCATTTTTACTATATAATTATAAAATACATCAATTGGAATATAAATATTGTCCTATACATTACAGTGTATAGTATATAGAGCAGTATAAACAAGTCATTGGCTGTATGTAATTTTAGTTTGTACTGACTTCGCTAGTGAATTTTATGTAGCCTGTTGTAAAACTAGGAAAATATGTAAATGAGTTGATGTACCCCCTGGAAGACCTCTGATTACCTGCAGGGGTAAATGTACCCCTGCTTGAGAATCATTGATCTAAGAGACTGCCAGACAAGGGGGCTTTTTCTTCTAAAACTCATTCCAGCTAAATGGAAAGGGAACAAGGGATGTTGTTAAAATGAAAGCCTTACTTAAAACTTTATATTTCAAATGCTTTAATTGTTTTTCCTTCTTTGTCTGTATCTTTAATAAAAGGTTAAAAGAATGTTTGCCATGGCACTAAGCAGACTGAAGTCTCTATATACCAAACCTCAAATCTTGTTTAACACTGTTTAATGTTGAGCAGTGTTGTGTTAACATGGTTAGCCCATATATTCCATCTAAATACAACAGGATGCACTTTAAGCACCGCTTTACCAAAGCTGCTGCTTCCAGATTATGGTAGGCCCCCCCACTTTTTCTGACTACATTAAGGGGTGCTGCCAGTGTACCTATATCCCTTAAAGACAGTGGGCTGTTCATCAAGCAATAGTGATATTTCAATTACTGAGTGGATGATAAGCTCTTTCATAAAGAACAAACCAATTGGCCAATGTACCTCCAGAAGAAACAAAATATTAAAGGAGGGGCTGCTGGTGGTCTGTTCCCTGAACATTTTACATAACAATATGACACTGAAATCACAATTTCCTGCCACAGAATCTGCACCTATGCAAAGAAATAAAAGGGAGTAAGGACTCCACTGCCCTTACACCCCTATGTGGGGCTATCCAGACTTTACATGTGGACAGGATCCTGAAGCGGGTGGGAAAGGGCAAAATGTTGGCATTACTCTCTAACCAGATTAGTCAGGCCTTTGCACCAGGAGGAAGCAGTACCTGGGTGGCGCATAATGGAGGCTGGGGGTGGCTAAGACTCCCCAAACCTCATGCCATTAGGGCAGGGGAGAGTGCCGGATTACTGCTTGAACCCCACAGGGCCCGTGCCCAGGGGCCATGGCCAATTTGGGGGCCCCTGGAAAAATCTCCTCTACCATGGTTCTGGGGCCATGGCAGGGTCACAGAGTTTTTCCAGTCTTGAGGCCGCAGCAGGGGTGAGGGGGAGATGGAAAGGAGTAAGTGGGGGCGGGGCCTCGGGGAAAGAGGAAGAGTGAGGACAGAACAGGGGCGGGGCCTCAGGGGAAGGAGCGAAATGGGGTGGGCCAAGAGGCTGAGAGCTTGACCCTGGCTGGTGCCGAGCTCGCAGCTCCCCTCCGTGGCCCTGATGAGGCTCTCACAACCACCACCACCCGCCGCTTCAGCCAGGGCCATGGGGGGGAGGGGCTGAGCTCTCAGTCCCCCCTCCTCCCCGCTGCCCCAGAGGCAAGGGGCTAGCCTCTCCAGGGGGAAGCTTCATCCACTGCCCATGAAGTAGTAATTTATTGCAGGTATGGCCCAGCAGCACATTCCAGCCCTCCAGGGAAAAGGAGGAAGCAGGGAAGGAATTGCAATAGAGCTGGTTGGAAATTGTTTGAACATGATCAGCTGGCCACAGTACATCTTGCTGTAGTTCAATACTCATTTTACAGCTGGAGTGCAGATTCATTAACTTTCAAATCACTTGGCCATTTGGCTGATGGAATTCTTTTCTGACACGGCACATTTTTCTTAGTAATATTTTGTATATTAGTATATTTTTGATCATCAGATCATGTACAGTAGATTGTGCCACACTATTTATTTATCTTATTCTGAAGGACAGAGCCGGCCTGACCCTTGAAAATATTTCCTTGGTGTTATATAGCAGTTAACACTCTGTACTTTAAAAAATCTCTTCCAGTCATGTAACACAAATTATTTAGACATTCAATAATCTATTCCTCTAGCAAAGTCCTTTTCTATTACTTTCCTTATGTGCGAGTTTGATCTAATACCCACAGGAGAATTATTTTCCCCAGTCTGCAGAGTATTTGAAGATAAGGAACACATGGCTTTTGCTTCTGCTGTTTTATCTTCTCCTTTTTCCTTCTTTTCTCTTAAGCACACATTTTGCAAAAGCAAATTTTCCTGATAGTGTATTTTACCATGCAGAACCTGAACGACAGAATCAAGCTACTTGAATACTCTCCAAATTTGGATCCCAACATGTTAATATTTACTCTCGCAATCTGCCCAACCATTATTATTCATGAGACTGCCTGCCTTGAAACTATTTTGCCATGTGTTTTCTGACATGCCACTAGAAAGTTGGGCCCCATGCTCCCCTTCATATCCATATCCATGCTCTCCATTCCCCTCAGCCATCCCCTCAGTCTGTTTGAGGCATTGCAGGGATCCATGCTCCATGGAATTGGAGAGGCTAATGAAAAGGCAGGGCAGAGAAGCAGGCTGGACTGCTTTGGGATATTTTCCTCATAAAAATCCACAGAGGGAAGTAGCCTAAGCTTCTAAGCCTGATGCTTTCTCATCCATGCGGTATAATCCACCTGACATTTGCTGTAGTTTCAGAAATGTATGAAGGAACTATGACTCTGATCCTGTTTCCAGCAAAATCAATGGGCATTCCAGTATTGATTTCTACAAAATAATTTCCCGCATTGGTCCCAATCATGCCCTCTTTGCTCATTCCACAATCAGTGAACTTGAAGTGTTCAAGGAATGCAAGATCAGGACTATTATTTAGTGAATAAGAATATGATCTAATTCAGAGATCATAATTTGTTTTTAAAAATTGATATGGTCCCAATATATTTTGTAAAGCTAAACTGGACCACCGAGTTATTTTGTAATATGAGGAGTGCAATATTAAAACCATTGGCTTTCAGCAATTCTGGGACTGATTCTGATCCATTTTGCACGAGTGTAACTTCAGTTTCTTTAAAACTACTCTCGATTTACACCAGCACACGTGAGATCAAAACTGGGCCTTTTGAAATATTGAAGGGAACATATTTTGTATAAGTAGAAGCACATTTTTTCTATAGTTTTAGCATATTTCTTAGTTATTGAAAAAAATCATAAATGTCTACATTAAAAGAACAGCTTGATCTTTCCCAGTTCATCTCTCTGTACTTGATTCTGAGAAGCAGTAATGTCCAAATCACAGGATTAAGATTCCCATGCACTATCAAGCAGCAGGTGAAGTTGGTCTGTCATGGAACATGTACTTATCCAAGCACAAATATCTCAAATAATAGAAAGAAAATACAGTAGATGATTGGCTGGTACAATTGCTCTGTATACTTTCCCAGATGCTTAGCTGGTGTGAATTGACATAGTTCCATTTATTTCAATGGAGTTATGCTGATTTACCCCAGCAGAAGATCTGAAATGTTTTTAAAAGTTTACTTTGGCATGGAAGTCTTCTTTTTAATTCATAATATAATATAATAATGTATATAATTAATGTAGTTTTACTATTGTATATATAAAGGCTGAATAAACAATGTTGCCAATCCCTGTATTTTTTTATTATTATTATTATAAGTCTCACACTATTTGGAGTTTTTTTAAAGTCTCACCTCCCGAAGTCATGTGGTGTAACATTTTCAAAAGTGCCTATGTAATTTAGGAGCCTTTCAATGAGACTTAAGCTCCAAAAGATAAAAGTGCCTATGGTATGTCTACTATTAAAATACTAGAGTGGTGCCACTGTTTAAGGGCTTCAGTGGAGACACTACGTACACCAACGGTTGGGGTTCTCTTGTGGGCGTTGGCAATCCACCTCTCTGAGAGATCGTAGCTAGTAGCAGAGTAGCGAGTAGCTACTAGAAGAATTCTTCTGTCAACCTAATGTTTCTACACCCGCAATTAGTTTGTTATAGCTACGTCTTCTGGGGATGTGGATTTTTTCCCCACCCTTGAGAGATGTAAGTTCCTAGTGTAGACAAGGCCTAAGTGATTTTGGAACCTGAGTCTCATTGGAAGACAATGGACCTTATGCTCCCAAATCATTAGATGCTTTGAAAATTTGGGAGTAAGGCCATGTCTATATTACAAAATTATGTCGACCTAAGTTACATCAGCACACAGCCACTTGTGCATGTGCATACTTTTCTCCTTGTGTCGGTGGTGCATGTCCTCACCAGGAAAATTTGTATCGATGCAGACAGCAGTGCACTGTGGGTAGGTATCCCACTGTGCAACTCAGCACCATCCAGCGCAGGGTGTTTTGGGAAGTATTTGCAATGCCTGATGGGGCTGAAATGAGTCATGCAGGGGTGACTGGAAGCATGGGGTCAACTTTCCATAATGCAGTGTCCCATAATTTAATCTGTGTCCCATAATAGTTTGTGCCTTCTTTTCAAAATCCCTACAAACCAGCGTGTCCCTCCTTGCTGTCCACCATCTCTGAGAGAAGCATGGCACCTTCACAGCTCTGTCCTATTGTCATGAGCATTGTAAGCACAGAGCATATGATCCTGCAGTATTTGCAGAGCTGCAAGAGGAGCCGTAGGGGAAATGGCGATTCCTTGGAGGCTAGATTGCAGTGGGACATAGAAAGAAACAATTCAAGGTTCTTGGTGGCATTCATGGAGCACCTAGAGATGGTGGAGCACTGGTTCTGGGCCCAAAAAACAAGCACTGACCAGTGGGATTGCCTTATCATGCAGGTTCCGGATGATGAGCAGTGGCTGCAGAACTTTTGGATGTGCAAGATAGGAGCCTACTGGGATTTTCAAAAGTGCCAAGGCAAAGCAATGGGGGTTAGGTGTATAACCTACTTAGGCACTTTTTGTAAATCCCTACCTTTGTAAATCTGGCCCTAAGTTGCTTTTGAAAAGGGGACTTGGGCTCCTAAGTCACATTTGTGCTTATGAAAATTTTATTGATGATAACTTGAGGAAAATCTGTCATGAACTCCCCCTGCTTCCCCTCACCAGTTGGATTTCAGGTTGCCATGGGTGGCATACAGATAGGCCAGGGAAATGGAAAGGGAAAGAAAAAGTGTTGTTTGCTTAAATGTAGTACTGCCTGGAGCCAGTTTTAGAAAAGACAAGCACCTTGGTGTGAGGGTTCAGCATTTATTAAAGGACTGCATGATTTAAAGGACTTGTCCACACAGGGAAATTGACCAGAATAGCTATTACAGAATAGCTCTCTGTGTGGATATGCTATTCTAAAATAAAAGTGACTTTATTCTGAAATAGTTAGCTGCTCAGATACCAAAGTGATTATTCTAGAATAAAATCATTTTTATTCCAGACTAGCTACAATGGTCAATGTTCCCCATGTAGACAAGCCCACACCTCCTGATAGGACAATGTGAAGTATTATCCCCAAGGGAATCCTTCTAGAGATTTCCCTCTAAAGAGGCTCTCCTACAGCTTTTAACATATGAGGGCACCATCTGGCCCACATTTTAGCATTGTAATAAATCAAATTCCACCTGCATCTGGCCAGGAAGTTGCAACCATAGCTTTCAAATGCAGATTGCACCCTGCCTTTGTTATTTTGAAAATAAACTACTGCAATGTACTTAAATACATTCAGAGACTGCAGCTGCTACAGAATTGGCTGCACACTTGTTAAGTGGTGTTTCCAGCTGGAGGCATACTACTACACTAGAGCTCTGGGACCTGCACTGGACACTTATGAGTTTCAGATGTTGGTTTTGAACTATAAATCTCTAGATGACTTGAGACTTGCCTATCCATCTTGCCTTTTATACTCCCACCTACTGCTTCACTTGTGATCAGCAAGGGCTTCCATGCTGAAGTCCCATGAATTTAACAGAGACGATACTGCTAACAGGGCAATCTCTGCAAAAGCCTTTGGCATTTACTCTATTCTGGTCAGAAAAAGCTCAGCTTTGTGATGCTTTAAGAACTCCATCTACAAGGATTTACTTTTACAGTTGTATTTTAGTTTATCAAAATTGGAGTGTATCTTCCCATAAGACCCTGCATAGCTTCAGCTCCCATTGACTTCATTAGGAGTAGAGGGCATTTACCACCTCACATGAACCACCAGCAATGTGCAGGGTTGGGCCTGTTAGCTTTATTTCAGTAGAACTGTGTGTTTCTTTGTGTTTGTTATTATAAGTTTATTAAATCCATAGATCCTGTTTCCATTAGGGAATAATGGGTGACTCATCTCCTTTTTGGGAAATTATATGCAGATGTACATAATGGATCAACTGATGAGAGGGAGAAAATGTGATAGGTAATTCAGAGTTTCTAATAAAGAGGAAAACATGTTGATAAACAGCTTGACATCTAAATTTTACTCGTATGCCACTGACCTGAGTATGGAAGCACAGGGGCCGGGTTTTTTCTGTTAACTTGCATTATGTCTTTTAGCTGTTTTCATTTCTTAGCTTATATTTAATTTCTGCCAAAAGGTAAGAGCTACAAAAATGACAGGTTAAAAAAAAAATCAAGCACCAGTTTTGGCATTCTCTCCACTCCCTGCTTTCCTTCTAAAGATGTCATGAAAGAGACACAGAGCACGGAGCCCTGAAATAGGAAGAAAGCCTACAAGTAAGCAATAGACACAATAGTTTCTAGAGGCAGGAGTCACAAATTAGGATGGAAGGGGGAAGGATAGAATCTCAAACCCTGGGCAACTTCTTGAAATAGTGTGAAGTGTATCAATAGTAATTTTGAATCAAAATGTTTCATTTAGATTTTTCTGATCACAAAATTAACAAATTGCATGGAAATTGACACTTTCCCACGGAAAATTTTGATGTTGACAAAACCACATTTTCCAACAGGAATATTTTTCATTTGAAAGATTTTGACCAGCTCTAATTATCTAGTCTGCTACATTAGGAAACATGTTACAGATGAGTTTGAGCTGTGAAATTTGGATCTAGATCTGAATATTGAATGCCCCATATTGGAAGAATGTCCAGATTCTCCCATTGTGGCGATGGATCTAGATGTGAAATTCAGACTTAAATTTGGATTTGGATTCTGTAACAGCTCCTCCCATCCTAGATCTCCTCTTCCTCACTCCAATATACCTATACTCCCTCCCTGTGGTGCCTGTGTAAGGCACAGGTATAATTGCAGTCCATACACCTAGAGCAGCTCAAAGACTGTACATTTCCTACTCCCTAGCATCAGGAGGCAGTGTGGACATAAAGGGATAGAGCTAGAGCAGTAAGTATGAAGTCTCTGTACACCTGGGCATTCTGAAGGATTCTTCCTCTCCACTTCCTGATTCTCCTCTATGTTGAAGCACCACTCCTTACTATGGGCTATCTACAAACCACAACTGAAGGCTAAGAAACTTGACTAAAACTTTTTTACAATCCATTTCTTTTTACATTAGATTTCAGGCCAAATTCTACTTTTGTTACACTGGTATAAACACAGACTAACTCCACCTAAGCTGCTGTAATTACTGTGGATTTACCCTGGCATGAAAGCAGAATTTGGCCCTTAGTGATTAGAAAATGTTACCTATCAGTGAAGATGGTAATCCGTTTGGAGAAAAGGCAGTGGATTAACAGAGTTAAATTTATAGGGGAACTGAGTGCTTAATGATGATAATGAGCTATTCCATTTGCATGTGTTCATTTCTGTTGTTTGCTTGTCTATTTGTAGAACTGTGAAGCTATTATAAATATTGCATTATAATTTCTGAAAGCTTATGACATTCTGTATTTTCAAAAATGTGATGAAATAAAACATTCTTGTCTTTTCTCTGTTTATACATTAATTAAAGTATGATGTATCTTTTTGCTCATAATACAGTACATTGTTCACCTTGCTTGCATGTAGGATTTTCTATGATCTCACTGCTTTAGCTATGTTCTATTTAAAATAAAAATGGGCAGATTATTCTTTTTCTTTCTCTTACCTGAAAATATAGGCATTCTTCCTAGCACAAACTACTTGAAGATATTCTAACAGTTCAGCTTGAATGTCTCTGTATGCTAAAAGGTCAGATTTTGCCAACCACATTCACGATTGAATTCACCTTACTCTGCAAGAAGTCCCATTGTTTTTAATGGGTCTACTGTGGAATAAGATACTATGAAATGGTATTTCACTGAATCCACTGAATTCAATGGCAAAACTCCCATTGATTTCAATAGGGCTAGGATTTCAACCAAGATTAATAAGGGTGGTGGAATTTTGCCCTAAGTGAACATTTTGAGGAAGCCTATCATTGAATTCTTTAAGAGAAAACTGTAGTATTTGACATTATAATTTATTTATTTTTCAATAAAGCCACACATATGCATAAGCTGATGTAACAAGAAAAAAAAAAAAACAAGTTCTCACTGCAAACAAAAGGCAGGATTTTGATCTCACTTTTATAGTGATGCAAAATCACAGTGACCTCAATGAAGTCAAGAGGGTAATTCTACTACACAGTGACCATGAGATGAGAATCTGGTCCAAACTGTTCACTGTTGGTCCATTAAGCTCAGAAACCAACCTATCCTTTTTTCATATAGCTAACAGAATGTATTAAAAGTTACAAAGAAAAAGTAATCACTTTTTACATATACTTTCACTGGTTGAGTTCAAAACCTACCGACAAACACATGTACTGAAGGACATGTGGTATCTTTAGGGCTGACCAGATAATTAATGGGAGAAAGTGCATGAATTACTTAAGTACTTTAAACTGGGGTTGAATACTTATTCATCTGCTATGAAACCCTAGTAGACAGAGACAGATAGTCACTAATGAGTTATATTGTACTCAGAAAGGGAAAACTTAAATATGTTAACATGCTAACAAAGGACAGAGGAAGATTTAATTGACAACATCAGCATCAGAGGGGCAAGGATGAGAATAAGCAATTAAGATACACCCTGGAAGTTGATGTTTCCTGGACAAGTGAGGCAGAATACACATGGCTTTGAAGGATCATTATGTGTAAACTCAAATTATGATGAGTGTGCTGTCTCTTAAAACACTAGCATACAGAAATATTTTATGGGTATCTCATTGCCACAGTCTCTGAATATTTGGTGTGGATGACATCAAGAATATTGAGAGCTGTCTAGATTTTTTGAAAGCCTGCCTTTGTATGCCCCTTTTTTACATGATCCATTCTCTGATACTTCCTTTAACAAAGTTACTAGTATCATGTCTATACACTTTTCCAACTACCAAAGTTTAGGTGGTCCACTAAGGGCTAGAAAACATTATGGAACAACATATATTGTTCCATAGTTCAGGCTGCTGTTGAGTCTCTATTAGAAATCCAACTTTGTCTCTCCCTCCAAAATCCACATACATTGTCATATCAACTTCAAATTGGAAGGTTAGATTAGGCAGCAAAGTCGAACTTATCTCCAAAACTTAAAGCAATTTGGACAACGGATTCTGAAATTAGGACACACTAAAAGTAAGTGTTCATCTGAGTTTTAAAAGCTATTTCATTTTCACTTTATAGCCAATTAAATAGACAGAAAGAAAAAGGGAGATAAAATTTAATTTACTGTACTCCATAGCTCAGATCCCATGCCCGTGCCCAACATTTAATTGATAAAAGTCAAATTTCAAAAGTTATTAACTTTTGAATCTGGAACATTGCTACGGAATGTCAGCTTCAGCAAGCATAGTACAGCATGCCTGGGCCATGGCTAGGCAGAGTTGTGGCCTAATCTTTAGCCTGTCTAGATGCACATGTACACCTTTGAACATAGATAGATCCTGTGTGAGCAGAAGAGCATTTAAGTCCTGGTACAAGCGCCACTGCACCTACATCAGGTTATTTGCAAAAACAGCCAACATACAGTACTTGCACCTTTTGGTGCGCAACACTACTGAAAATGAAAGCTGATCTTGTGCTGTTAGCATTAAATTCAAACTTGACAACCAATTTAGACCTGTGTGATACTTTCTACAGGAAATTTTCACAAATCTCCAGGCACCTACAGTTGTATTGATTGATGATAGCCTATACTGATTTAAACAGCATGTGCATATGTGCCAGTTATCTTTGAAATATATCCCCCTCTCTGCACACATATCTCCACAGATGTTACATTGTAAAGTATGTAATTATTTTACTGGCTGTGTTTCCAAAACATAAAGGATAAAGTTATATCCCTTGCATTAAACTAGTTAGTATCTGGCTTACACGTTTTTCTTTATGGTTTTCTAGGTGAAAGACAAAGCAGTTGTTCATATGATAACTGCATTTATATTATCCTATAATTCCATTGTAGCAATTTAATATTTACTACCCATGTCCCCACCGGGGAACTGTGCTGTACTGTGTTTCCAGTTCATTCCAAACTGTGCCGTTTTAGTTTGGTGCCATTTGCTGATGTGCTTTGAATTACTATAGCATTTCATCGGCCGTCGGACCCGGCATGCTCACCTTCTGAGCTGATTGTGTTCAATAAAGGCTTCTAACTGTGCTGTTTTAATGATTTGTCTGCTATATTAAGGACCACATTCTGTTCTGATTGCTTCATTAGGTTTGCAGGTGAGAGCAGAATTTGGCCCTAAATATACAAAAGACGTCTTGAAAAAAGAAGCTGTCAGTTCCAGCTCGGCCTCCATATTGGCAGACTTGTCAAGGAGCTGTTCCGCAGACATTCTGCTCCTGTCAATTCTCAGCAGATCAACTTACTCACAGCCAGGAAGAGGATAACCTCTGCCACCGCTGGGACATAGTAATGAAATATTGAGTAAACACACTTTTAATTTGCTGACTTCAGTGAGGTTGCATGGCTGTAAGTGAGAACACAATTTGGCCCTACAAACTGCAAAGGAGTCTTGGGCAGTGGAGCTGTCAACTCTGTTTTCGCCTATATTGGCAGAGTTGTCAAGGTGCTATTCATCATCTGTTTTTCTCCTGTCACGACTCAGCCGTACAGTTCATTCATAGCCAAATACTGTGTAACTTCTGCCTCTACTGTGCAATAGTAATTTAAATATCAAGTAACGATTATGTTGCTGACGTCAGTGGGGTTCCGTGATTGTAAATGAGAACAGACTATGTCCCGTGATGTGAACAGTCAACATGAAAATCTCCAGGTTCACTTGACTTGTAAGTAGAATCCCACACTCTGCTTTAAAACAAGAAAGGACACCAAAGGGAGTGAATGCAATTGTTTTCTTCAAGGGATTCAGCTGTGCTCTATCTTCACATGAGCGATGTAGCTATCGGTGGAAAGAAAAAGTCTGATTAGTCCATAAACTCTCATAGTGGTCTAAAGATAACTGCCTTTTCGCTGCTTGTTTTTCAAAGCCAGGCAGGCTTTTTAACTTAGAGTTTTAGTCTAACTGTATCAAAATTGGCATAAAACAGCAGGATGTTTGGGAGGAATAAGGAGAAACAGCAGCAGGAGCGAGAGGAAATTAAAACTGTAATGGGCCAAGTCTGTTCTTCATATAAGTAATATGTTACAGTGCTGATCTTACTAATTTTGAACCAGATTGTCAGCCCCACTCTACTCCGTTTGCACCTTTCAGGAAACCTAAATGGAGCAAAACCTTCCATGAGTCACCTACTGGAAATACCTTTGGCACAGTGGAGTCCTCTGCAGGCATAGAGCTGGTATAGCTGGCTCCCATGCCTCCCTCCTCTCAGTCTCCTGGAAGGTGTCATGATAGGGAAAGGGCTGCAAGGGGTGGTGAGATGTATGCTGGGAGAGTGCCCTGATGCAGTTTTGTATGTGAGTTCTATGCTGTGAATTTAAAAACACAAATGATGTGTCCCTTTTCGAAGCAAAAAGTGTGTTCATGAAAATGTGCCCATTTGCACATTTTCTGCTTTCTTTCTTTTGTTTTTCCTCCCACACTCTCAGGTATATAGGTTATGCACCAGATTCCACCTTTGATGTCAAGATTTCAGTCTTGTGCTGGTCTGTTCGGGCTTCTGAGTGTCATGTTGATGGATTTAGCTTCTTTCTCAATTGTTCTGCATAATATTTCTCTAGGTAGCCCTCTTTTTCTATTCCCAGGCGATGTCCCTATTATCACTTGAAGTGGAAGTCATGTTGGTGGTATCCGTAAAGTGTATCCTAAATAGGTCCATCATCTTCTTCTTACCATGTTTGGTGCTATAGGCTGGTTTGCTCTACTTAGAATTTCTGATGTTGAGAATCGCTTTCCAGTGGACTCTGATTTATTTTCTACAGGCATTTCCTTTGGAATGAGTTGAGCTTCTTATCCATTTCTGTTGTAGATTCCCATCACACTGTTCCATTAAAAAGGACAGACGCAATGCCTGTGTTAAAAAATTCCATGTTTGTATTAGTGCCAATCATGCAATTTTTACAAATCTTTTCAAGTTTATGAAAGTTATTTGCTGCTTTTGATATTTGTGGCTTGACATCTAGCATGGTGTCATCATCATTGCATATTTTACTCCCTAGATAAATAAACTGAGTTTCTACTTCTAGTGTTTCTCTGTCCACTCTGATGGTTTCCTTTGGATCACTCATAGCCATGTATTTTGTCTTTAACTTGGTGATGAACAAGCCAACTTGCTTTTCAGTGTCTGCCAAAAGCTGGGTCTTTTTTCTTCCATTAAGTGATATGTTGAACTACACAGGACAATGTCATTAGCAAAAATAAGGTCATCCAATTTTCATCCAACAAAATTTTCTGCACAAGCATACTTTTTCATCAGAGTTTAGTGTGAAATTAATGTCAGTCCCTGCGTTCACACTGATAGCTTCACTGATAGCTTTTAGACAGCTTTTCTGCAGTGCATTTACACATTTTGGGTTGGGCTGGAAACGATAATATAGTTTAAACCACATAGTATTGGATTTGGTTCTCTGATTGGCAGAGTCTAACCTGTGTGGTAAAAAGTGTCACTAGACGCCATGTTGTCACTGGTTCTTTGAAAGAAGCAGTAATTCCTCTGAAAATTGTCTAGTCTACTTAAATAGTCCCTATCACCATAATATGTGAGGATCCTGTGCTGCTCTCTTGTGCTTGTGGCACCTTAGAGAAGTGGGCTGTAGTCCACGAAAGCTTATGCTCTAATAAATTTGTTAGTCTCTAAGGTGCCACAAGTACTCCTGTTCTTTTTGCGGATACAGACTAACACGGCTGCTACTCTGAAATCTGTTGTGCTTGTACCATTAATCCAAACCTAGGTTTTCTGGTACTTGTGTGAGCCCAAATCCTAGAAATACATGTTTTTAAACCACTGCCCAGGACCTGAGGGAACTGAGTAACTGGAGTTCACCTCTTAATTTAATCCCATATAAAAATTAGGATTGGAGGGAACCTGCTTTTAGCTTCCTCTATTTGACACAACATACATTACCTTGATCCTGCATGGTTTTGTGCAGCGTGCAAGAAGGTGTTGCACACCTGTCCAGATAACGTTAAGCACCAAGTGCAGTCCATTGTCCTGAGCAGTAGAAAATCACAACCCCCTGCTCCTTTACTAAGAAATAAATGCAAAGGATTAAAAAGCAGCAGGAATGGACAGATCATGGAGGTGTCTGAACAGATTTGGGTTTAAAAATTATTTTCATTAGGCAGTATGAAGTGTTAGCTAGGAGTTTGTCCTTTGGGTCTTGCTCTTGTTACTGGGTGAGAAAAGATATTCTAATCCTCTCTACACTTTTAAGATTTCAAAAAAATAATTCTGTCCCAATCTGGGATGAACATCTGAAATCTCAAATTTTCATCAACTGAAAATCCAAAAATCATTTCCTATCAGCTCATTTTGAGTTGATTCTGACCTTTAAAAATGTGTAACATTTTCTAAACTATAAATTCAAGTAAATTTCACAAAAAATGGAACATTTTTATTTAGAAAACATCAAAATGGGACATCTTGACAATTTCAAAACCTTTTTTATCATGTATTTATTTATTTTAATTATTCATTTGACACAGGAAATTCGTCAAAACTGTCCCTGACCCACAAACAGTTTTGAATTAAAAAAATCAGCATTTTCCAATGAAAAAATGGTTGAAAAATTCCTGACCGGCTCTAGACTAGAAGTACCTTGACTGTTTCATAGTAGCATGGTTATTTATGTATGACAGAGCTCTACTTTGCACATATATGTACAACATTCAGCAACCACACTGGTAGGATTTTATCCCTTAGAGAATTCTCCTTAATCACATAATTGTACTGTCCAATGTCCTAAGAGCAAGCACCCTCTGAGTTTCTATCCTGTTGTACTTGTGCCATTAATACTGCATGAGTGTCTTTGTGAAGTGTTTGAGACTTGATTTCTGCCAGATATGAATTCACATGAAAGTGTTCATAACATATCTACTGTCATATCTTATAGTTTTAACTGCATGCGTGCACATTTTCTAACTATCTATGCCAGCAAAAACAATTTCACGATAGAGCATTCAGGCAATTCAAAACCTTATTTTCAAGGACAAACAGTTAAGCGAATCATTGTTATGCAATTAAAAACAAAGTCTATTCTACAAGATGTGCAAAAGTGAAACTTCAGGAAAATTAGTAAGGGGAAAATAGCATTTTTTTAAACTGCAGTTCCTCTTCGGTACAAAATCATGCTTCCAACATAGATTGTGATTTAAGATTACAGTTCTCTTATATTTTCATTTCTTATATTTCCTTTTCTTTGCTTCATTTACTTTTTTAAAATAAAATGCAGAAATACATGTTGGGTCCACATGATTGTTAACACGTTAAACACACGGGGAGAAATCCTGACCCCTTTGAAGTCAATGGCAAATCTCCCCTGACTTCAATGGGGCTAGGATTTCAACTGTGAAGTAGGGATTATATTTTTTATAAAACAAGCTACAGTGGTCATACTCTAGAAGTTGCTTTCAGCTTGAAAGATTAAATCAGTTTAAGATATTCCCTATATTTAAAATGGGGAAGTTCAATAAAGCCAATAATATCCCTCAAACTAGTAGGAACTTTTAAAACGTGACCACAGCATCTAAATTCGAACAAAAAAAAAATCATTTCTAGATACTGAAATGATTTTGGAGTCCAGTTTACCCCAAAACACTAGGACTGTTCTTTTAAGTCCTTCAAAAATGCTTGCTTCTGTAACTTTATCCTGATATGTAGACTTGAACGCTTTCTGTAATATATGAAAAGATCGCCGAGGTGAATTAAGGTTGTTTAGGATAACATAATGCATGAAGTCAAAAGTGCTATGTTTGTTTGGAGTAGAAGTTAGTGAATAATCTCATTTCAATTCCTTTTGGGGTATTTTTTTACCCTTTTAAAAATAAATCTCATTTCAAAATGAAAAATGAAACGTTTCTCTTTAAAAACACACAAGTGAAATGTTTCAATTTTTTTTTCAGTTTTTCGTTTTCTTTTTTTCTCAGTCAAAACTATTCACCAAATTTTCCCTGAATCCAAGAATAGCTTTGGTGGACTTGAAATTGCATTTTTCAGTGAATAAATGATTCATCTGATGAATTTCTCCCTGCTCTAGTTTGTTTGTAACTTAACCTACCCCACTAGGTAGGTTGAGTTACAAACAAAGAGAAATTGAGCTAGGAATAACCATTAAAATTAAATTAAAAGGAAAGAAAAAGACAGGGACCACATCCCCACTTGGGATAAATCTGTGCCACTCCATTGAGGTCAATGCAGCTATACTGATTCATAGCAACTTAGGATCTCCCAATATCAAATAACAATTGGGTTGGTGGACGAGCAGCTGGCGATAACTTAATATATATTAAAATAAGGAACAGGACTATGCCCATCATCACCCTGGCTGCTTGGCTTAGATGTTTTATTCTTTTTGCTCCATCCTAGATCTTTTTGTTTTGTTTTGTTTTGTTCCCTTTTCGAATGTAGATTTTGGGGGGCAGGAACTGTGTCTCTATAATTGTACAATGTCTAGCACAATGGGGTACAAATCCTGACTGGGGCCTTCTACTGCATTGCAAATATAACAATATTAAGAGCACAAGGAACTCTTTCCATTAATTTTCCTGGAGTTCATGTTTGTCAGGATACATTGTTCAAATCTCCACACATTCCATTACAGCTACGTGGCTGATAGAAAACTGAATTCCAAGAAATGAACTCTAGAGAAATTCTCTGTTGGTTTATCTGTTATCATCAATATGATGAACTCAGCTTAACAGAATGATTGAGTTCAAAAACGCAATATGTGTTTTCCCATAAATGGAATTTGTTTTTAACAAAAGCCCAGAGGATTAGATTTTCAGCTGAGACTTGAATGAAAACACAGTCTAATTACCTGGTTGCCAGTTTGATACAGTCCAATCTCACAAATTAATGATAGTTCAGATTCTGGGTTTATATTTACCTTTTTAGTCTGACAAAGCTCGAAAAGCTGTGGTGTCAATAATGGAATATGGTTCACCCAGATCTGCTTTTGAAATTTACCTATGTTTGCTGCAGTATGCCAGTCAACAAGATCTTTCCAGGAATGTTCATTGAAAGATTATTATGTTGACAAATAAAATCTGGTAATGCACATTGACAAATCATTTTTCTGTTTAAGATAGTGCAATTAAGGTTGATTTTTTCCCATTAAATTCCTCTCTTTTCAGAAACCAGCAAGGAAAGCCCTGCAGGTTCAAATTTTAATTATTTAAATGCTTATAAAATATACAGGCTGTGAGGTCTGGATGAGCAAATAAAATGTGAGATTGCTGAGGCTAGGTATTGCAAAAGTCTTAAATATTTAGTATAATTATTAGCTAAGTTTGCAGAGCAACCTGAAAAAGGTCAGAAATGCTGTATAGCGGGGTTGATACTAAGGAATCATCAGATAACCTTGCTACTCATATATATATAAAATATATGTCAATATATTTGACATATAAAAATATGTCAATTCCATGGTGTTCAACTATATATATATATATATAGTGTTGAACACCATGGAATTGACATATTTTTACAAAACTCCAAATTGCTGCTTTTGTAAGCCAGACGCTAACTTTCTGTAGCTACCAACCCAGGCAGGATTCAATCCAATGACCTTGGGTTGTTAAATATAGTGTGCCGATAGCAAACCCTTGAGCTAGCCTATGTTTCCTCAAAATGTAAATTAATCTGTGAATTAATGATGAATGATACTTAAAGGCCCAGGTTCCCAGCTGGTGTAAATCAACACAGCTCCGTTGAATCAAATGGAAATACACCTACTTACATCATTTTGGAATCTGGCCCTTTTTATACCAGTTCTGGTCTGGATCAGAATCCAAGTGTTTGAATATTTTACCAAGCCTATTAATTTCTCCCACTCCTTGCCTACCGACTTCTCTCCTATTAAGTCTATAGATCTTTCTACTCACCCTACCCATTGCTAGTCCCACACTCCAGTCCATACTAAGGCTGGGTTAATTTGAACCGGTGAATATACAAGCTCCCCCAAGCAAGCCCCTACCAATCCACAACCAACCATTTAAAAAACATTGGTTAAAGAATCTTTCTTCACATTTTTTTATCTGAGATTGCAGGCATTACTGCAGGGGAACAGGGAGGAAATGATCTTTCCCCTTCTCTCCTAACCTCCCATTTCAAGAGATGGATAGGTAACATGGCAACCATCTATAAATATCTGGGAGAAGTTAATTAAAAGAAAATCTTAAGAGGGGAATTCTCTATTTCCTCTAGTCAGTGTAGATACAATGAGAAGTATTGGCTCTCATACTAGGAAGCAATTCGATTAGTAATGGAACCGTACAAAAAACACTGAGATTTGTCCTGCCTTTGTGCTGCATTTGACTCAGTCTCACCAAAAGGTACACAGAGGTTCACCAAGTTTTGGGTGAGACTGGGCCAAGTTTCATGCAAACCTTGGCCAGACTTCATGAAATCCAACCTCACATACAAGTGCGAGGGAGAGAGAGAGAGAGAAGGTTTCAATCAGACAGACTCCATGTAGATCTCTGCAAGAGAATCATTACCTGTTACCTCAATATCTGTTTCAGGGGGATTATATCATGCCCCCACAAAATCCTACCTCCCTACCTCAGTGTTGGTGTGGGGGTGAACGGGGTTCGATAGCGAAGTACAGCAGAGCATATGCTCTGGCAGGTCTTACCAAGCCCAGAAGGTGTTGAGCTAGTGTCCAGGGTAGTAGGGAGTCCGACCGTACCTTTATTACTCTAGGGCAACATGGCCAAAGTGGAGGGGGTACCGCAGCTACAGGGCACGAGGACTGGCACCCCGAATGCACTGCAGCAAAATTCTTCTCCCAACAAGCCACACAAAGCAGAATAAATTGGGAAACTGAGCACAGACTCATGCATCAACCTGACCAACGCTCACAACCTGGGGAAGCACAGGACAAAAACCAGAAAATGGCTAAAAGAATAGTCCAACTATTTATTGCAAGTCACAACACAAGAAAACTATCATCTGATCCATACATCAATACTTACATTGAAGTCACAAAATAAATAAAAGCGGATGTCATTGGGATATGCGAAGCAAGACGAACAAAAGACCTCATTGCACAATGGGAAAGTGGAGAGCAAGTATTCCTAGGAAGATCATTCAACAATAGAGCAGGGACTGGTGGTGTTGAATTCATTGTCAGGTAAGAAACAATCCCAAGGATAGTCAGCTGCGACATCATATCACCCCGGATAGCAGTTCTCACGCTTCAGATAAAACAAAGGAGAACAATTAAAATTATAAAGGTGTATGCTCCCACGCAGCAAGCGGAAGATGAAGAAATGAAACATTTCTACAGAGAGCTGCAGGAGACAATGCAAAAAAGATCAACCTCCATCATCATCCAAGGGGACTTCAGTGCAATAGTAGGTGGAAAGGAGAATGAAAATGAAAAGTATGTAGGAAAATTCGGTAAAGGTGTAAGAAATGATCGCAGAGCATGTCTGATTGCATTCACAGAGGCAAACCATCTCCACGTAATGAATACGATATTTCAACATTGACAGTGGATGTGGAAAAGCCCAGATGAAGTCACTGAATCAGATTGACTATGTATTGACGGACACCAGAAGAATCTTCAATGATGTAGCGATAAAAGGAAAATGAATCACTTGCACAGGCTCAGACCATCATATGTTGCACACAATGCCTACAAAGACTGAGTCAAGAGAAGCCTGAAACTGAAGTGAATATGCCACTTCAATGAAGAGGCATTTGCACAGGAAGTGAATGAAATGGACCTCGAGTATAAGGTCAACAAGGACGTCGATGAGGACTACGAAGAGTTTATCTCACAAATAATCTCAGCAGCTAAGAAGGCAAACGCATTGAAAATGCTGTGATGCAAGCGGAGGATCAGTGAGGAAACTGTGAATCTGTCGGAGAGGAGGGCGCACATGAAATTAGAAGGAAAAATGGGTGAAGAATACAGGACACTGTGCAAAGAAATTCACGTGAAGATCAAAGAAGACTATGAAGACTTGAGAAAGAAGAAATTGAGAGAGGCGGCTGAAAAGAACAAGAGTCTGAAGAATGTAAAAAGAGATGTTAGGCTGAAACAGGTTATCCAGGCAGCGCTGAAAAATGAATATGGTGAAAGGACATTGTAAAGGAGCAAGATGAATGAAATATGTACAAAATTCTACAATGATCTCTACAGGCATGTCAATGTCAAGGCAGCAGGCTACAGAAGAAATTCCCAACTTTATGTGGGAAGAAATTGAATATGCAGTTCATAACATAAAGAGATGGAAGAGCCCAGGCATGGACAATATTTGGCTGGAATATCTCAAAGCAGGGGAAAATACTCTCTTCAAAGTGTTGGCACAATGGTTCACCATCTACAGCAATAGCAAGCATGTTCAAGATGCATGGAAGAAATTGAAAACAATACTATTGATGAAGAAAGGTGACCCAGAAGAATTGAGCAACTACAGTCCAATCACGATCCTCTCACAAGTGTATAAGGTCTTCACCCCCGTCATACTCAGATTAAGAAGGATCTTGAAATGTACGAAAGCAAAGAACAAGCTGCTTTCCACTGAGGGTATTCAACAATTGACCATATCCACTCAGTTTGGCAGCGCATTGAAAAATGCAAGGAATACAAAGTACCATTGTGTATTGCATTTGTCGACTACAAAAGACATTCAACTCGGTGGAAATTAACGCTGTACTCAACGCGCTCAATGAAATCGGAATCGACCTGAGGTACATTGACCTTCTGGAAGAAACTAACTGCAATTGTTCATCAGAGATAACATTATTCAATGTCCTCTGCATTATTACTGTACATACAGGAGTCAGACAAGGTGACACAATCTCACCGAAGCTGTTTGCAGCAGTACTGGAGTTGCTGTTCAAGAAACTGAACTGGGCAGAAGGAATCAGAATTGATGGAGAACAGTTAACACATCTTCTCTTAGCTGACGACTATAATATTGGCAAAGGATGCCACAGGACTGGAGAACAAATTGCAGCACACTTTCACATGATATTGGGTAGGAAGTGAACACATCAAAGACAAAGTGGATGCAGAATGAGCATTGTGCAGCAGGAATCATCACTGTAAATGGGAAAGTAATTGAGGAGGCCAACAAATATATTTAGCCGGGTCAGAAACAACTCATTTGAAGGGGAATGCAGTAGGAGGAGAAAGGCAGGGTGGGCAAGTTTCAACAAAATAAAGATGTCTCTAACAGATGATGAACTGCCCAGGAAGAAAAGAAAAGAACTGTTTATCTCCATTGTTCTGCCAGCAATGATATATGGAGCAGAAAGCTGGTCAACAATGAAAGCGGAGGAAGAAAAATTTACTGTCACCCAGAGAGCAATGCAAAGGCAAATTTGCAAGATATCACTCCATGATCACTGCTGATACACCATTGGTGGAGGAGGAGATGGCTCAGGGTGGACACTGGCAGCTGGTTACTTCTGGCAGCAGGCAGTGCTCCATCCTTGCTCCGAACCCTCCCGCCATGGTAATAGGTAACCGTTATGCTCTTCTTGATACAGGAAAGAAGGAATCACCCCTTACAGTAAAGGAGGAGAAGCCTCGTAACTCCTAAGGCTGGGAGGTCTGCTGCCACCACTGCGAATAGGAAATGTAGGGTGGTGGTGGTCAGAGACTCTCTGCTGAGGGGGACGGAGGCACCCATCTGTCGCCCTGACATTTCATCTCGGGAGGTATGCTGCCTGCCGGAAACCCGTTTCCGAAATGTTATGGAGGCATTGTTGAGGATTATCCAGCCCTCTGACTACTACCCCATGCTACTCATCCATGTGGGCACAAATGATACTGCGCAGTGTGACACTGAGCGGATCAAGAGTGACTACAGGCCTCTGGGAGTTTGGGTGAAGGAGTTTGGAGCGCAGGTGGTATTCTCTTCGATTCTTCCTGTCAAAGGTAGGGACCCGGGCAGAGACAGATGCATCATGGAGGTGAATGCCTGGCTGCGAAGATGGTATCGCCAGGAGGGCTTTGGCTTCCTAGACCACGGGATGCTATTCGAGGAAGGACTGCTAGGCTGAGATGGCGTTCACCTTTTGAGGAGGGGAAAGACCCTATTTGGACACAGACTAGCTAACCTAGTGAGGAGGGCTTTAAACTAGGTTCGACGGGGACAGGTGAGCAAAGCCCACAGGTAAGTGGGGAACATGGAGACCTGGGAGATGGATCAGAAATGAGAGGGAGTGTGGGCTATATTGGCAGAGAGAAAGGAGGGTCAGGACAAAACTGGGAGGAAAGAACAAACCAGTATCTTAGATGCCTATATACAAATGTGAGAAGTATGGGTAATAAGCAGGAAGAACTGGAAGTGCTAATAAATAAATACAACTATGACATTGTTGGCATCACTGAAACTTGGTGGGATAATACACATGATTGGAATGTTGGTGTGGATGGGTACAGCTTGCTCAGGAAGGATAGACGGGGAAAAAGGAAGGAGGTGTTGCCTTATATATTAAAAATGTACACACTTGGACTGAGGTTATAGATGGACATAGGAGACGGAAGTGTTGAGAGTCTCTGGGTTAGGCTAAAAGGGGTAAAAAACAAGGGTGATGTCATGCTAGGAGTACACTACAGGTCACCTTACCAGGTGGAAGATGTGGATGAGGCTTTTTTTTAAACAACTAACAAAACATCCAAAGCCCAAGATTTGGTGGTGATGGGGAACTTCAACTATCCGGATATATGTTGGGAAAATAACACAGCGGGGCACAGACTATCCAACAAATTCTTGGACTGCGTTGCAGACAACTTTTTATTTCAGAAGGTTGAAAAAGCTACTAGGGGGGAAGCTGTTCTAGACTTGATTTTAACAAATAGGGAGGAACTCGTTGAGAATTTGAAAGTAGAAGGTAGCTTGGGTGAAAGTGATCATGAAATCATAGAGTTTGCAATTCTAAGGAAGGGTAGAAGGGAGAACAGCAAAATAGAGACAATGGATTTCAGGAAGGCAGATTTTGGTAAGCTCAGAGAGCTGATAGGTAAGGTCCCATGGGAATCAAGACTGAGGGGGAAAACAACTGAGGAGAGTTGGCAGTTTTTCAAAGGGACACTATTAAGGGCCCAAAAGCAAGCTATTCCACTGGTTAGGAAAGATAGAAAATGTGGCAAAAGACCACCTTAGCTTAACCACGAGATCTTGCATGATCTAACAAATAAAAAGGAGTCATATAAAAAATGGAAACTAGGACAGATTACAAAGGATGAATATAGGCAAACAACACAGGAATGCAGGGGCAAGATTAGAAAGGCAAAGGCACAAAATGAGCTCAAACTAGCTACAGGAATAAAGGGAAACAAGAAGACTTTTTATCAATACATTAGAAGCAAGAGGAAGACCAAAGACAGGGTAGGCCCACTGCTTAGTGAAGAGGGAGAAACAGTAACAGGAAACTTGGAAATGGCAGAGATGCTTAATGACGTCTTTGTTTCGGTCTTCACCGAGAAGTCTGAAGGAATGCCTAACATAGTGAATGCTAATGGGAAGAGGGTAGGTTTAACAGATAAAATAAAAAAAGAACAAGTTAAAAATCACTTAGAAAAGTTAGAGGCCTGCACGTCACCAGGGCCTGATGAAATGCATCCTAGAATACTCAAGGAGCTAATAGAGGAGGTATCTGAGCCTCTAGCTGTTATCTTTGGAAAATCATGGGAGATCGGAGAGATTCCAGAAGACTGGAAAAGGGCAAATATAGTGCCCATCTATAAAAAGGCAAATAAAAACAACCCAGGAAACTACAGACCAGTTAGTTTAACTTCTGTGCCAGGGAAGATAATGGAGCAAGTAATTAAGGAAATCATCTGCAAACACTTGGAAGGTGGTAAGATGATAGGGAACAGCCAGCATGGATTTGTGAAGAACAAATCATGTCAGACCAATCTGATAGCTTTCTTTGATAGGATAACGAGTCTTGTGGATAAGGGAGAAGCTGTGGATGTGGTATACCTAGACTTTAGTAAGGCATTTGATACGGTCTCGCATGATATTCTTATCAATAAACTAGGCAAATACAATTTAGATGGGGCTACTATAAGGTGGGTGCATAACTGGCTGGATAACCGTACTCAGAGAGTTGTTATTAATGGTTCCCAGTCCTGCTGGAAAGGCATAACGAATGGGGTTCTGCAGGGGTCTGTTTTGGGACCGGCTCTGTTCAATATCTTCATCAACGACTTAGATATTGGCATAGAAAGTACGCTTATTAAGTTTGCGGATGATACCAAACTGGGAGGGATTGCAACTGGTTTGGAGGACAGGGTCATAATTCAAAATGATCTGGACAAATTGGAGAAATGGTCTGAATTAAACAGGATGAAGTTTAACAAAGACAAATGCAAAGTGCTCCACTTAGGAAGAAAAAATCAGTTTCACACATACAGAATGGGAAGAGACTGTCTAGGAAGGAGTACGGCAGAAAGGGATCTAGGGGTTATAGTGGACCACAAGCTAAATATGAGTCAACAGTGTGATGCTGTTGCAAAAAAAGCAAACATGATTTTGGGATGTATTAACAGGTGTGTTGTGAGCAAGACACAAGAAGCCATTCTTCCGCTTTACTCTGCTCTGGTTAGGCCTCAGCTGGAGTATTGTGTCGAGTTCTGGGCTCCGCATTTCAAGAAAGATGTGGAGAAATTGGAAAGGGTCCAGAGAAGAGCAACAAGAATGATTAAAGGTCTTGAGAACATGACCTATGAAGGAAGGCTGAAAGAATTGGGTTTGTTTAGTTTGGAAAAGAGAAGACTGAGAGGGGACATGATAGCAGTTTTCAGGTATCTAAAAGGGTGTCATAAGGAGGAGGGAGAAAACTTGTTCACCTTAGCCTCTAAGGATTGAACAAGAAGCAATGGGCTTAAACTGCAGCAAGGGAGGTCTAGGTTGGACATTAGGAAAAAGTTCCTAACTGTCAGGGTGGTTAAACACTGGAATAAATTGCCTAGGGAGGTTGTGGAATCTCCATCTCTGGAGATATTTAAGAGTAGGTTAGATAAATGTCTATCAGGGATGGTCTAGACAGTATTTGGTCCTGCCATGCGGGCAGGGGACTGGACTCCCTTCCAGTCCTAGAATCTAATCTATGAATCATTTACCAAATGTGGAGATCAAAAGGCGTACAGAGGTGACCAATGTAGTGCATGAGATGTATGACGCAAAGTGGAGATGGGAGGGTCATGTAATCTGCAGGCAAAACAATAGGTGGACAACCCGCGTCAGTGACTGGATCCCCAGAGACCACAAGCGACTGTTGGGCAGACCGAAAACGTGCTGGACTGATCCCATGACAAAACTCTTTGGCCTGAAATGGAAGAACATGTGCGCAACAAAATGGAATGATGTGATGTCGACTTGCGTTCATGGTAAGACGGACGAGGACAAGCCAGACAAAGGTGACAAAAGTGATACCATGCCCTTGCCGAAGCACCATCCAATAGATTTTTCCAACTTCTAACTTTTATGGTCCTGCGATATGAGGTTGTTACTGGGGTTTGCTTTTAGATTTTTTGGCTATTTGAACCAAAAATTCAAAGCAAAGACCCAGACAAACTGGAACCCCCCACCCCCACCAAACAACAACAAAAAACCTTGAACAAGGGCTACTTGAACCCATTGTTAAGCGAAACCACAAAGTTTTACTCAGATCTACTAAATAATAGAAAATATGTAAGTGTAATGATAAGATGAGTGGCTGCAATAGCTTTATAGCACTTTGTGTTTGTAGCTTTGTACATACATACTGTTTCTTAGGAATGTGAGCTTTCAGTGGAAGAGACATGTTATTTGTTTGGCTTAGATACCTGATTACATAGTGCCATGAATACTGAATATGCCTTATAAAATTATAAAGTTAGCAATTCCACACCTTCCTTCATCTATCATTGCATGTAATCAAGGTAAATGACTGGGGATTGTATAAGAACCAATGAATGCTAAATCACAGTGATGCAGGAAGATAAACTAAATTACCCTAGAGATTATCCCAGCTCTACTATCTAATGTCTGTGGATAGCGAGTGTCAGCAGAGACCAAATAAAACCTACTGTGACACATCAAAACACATTTCAATATGTTCAAAATTAGAAAGAAACAGTGGGCTGAAATCTGCTGTTTGTTACCCCAGTGCCACCTCATTAAAGTCAGTAGAATATTGGGGGTGTAAATAGCAGCAAACAGATGGATCACACCCCAGTTGCTCACCTGTGGAAAAACCAGCTGGAGGGAGTTCTAGGGGATGTAAGAAGAGGAGTTCTGGTTATTGGTTGGTTGTTACTATAGAGGTTGCCTACTTGCCTGACTTCTGAACCCTGCCTGTTCCTGTCCTCTATTCCAGACCCCTGTCTGTTCCCGGTTCCTGCTTTCCTGTCTTGCTCCAGGTCCATGTTCCTATACCCTACTCCTGACACTGGCTTTGACCTCTGGCTTAGCATGTGACTCTGACCCCAGCTCTGGTTCCAGGATCCTGATTCTAACCATTAGGCATGACTGCTCACACTCTGGTTCCTAGGGAGTCCTGGTCTGTGGAAGTACGCTGAGCAGTTCCTGGAGACATGATGCCTTAGTGAGATGATGCCTTCTCTATGGCTCTTGTGGGGAAGCATTGGCTCTTCAAAGTTTTCCTCAGAACAGAGTTGCTTCCAGTGCTTGTGGGAGGAGATCTGTTATGGGGTGGGGGGTGTTATAATTTGGCTCTTGCGGGCAAAGGTACCTATGGTGGGAGCAGAGAGGGGTGTTTCCAAGTTTGGTGATGTCATGAGACATTCTGTCTCCTACACAGTGCTGATAATGTCACCACTCAGGGATGGTCTAGATAATACTTAGTCCTGCCATGAGTGCAGGGGACTGGACTAGATGACCTCTTGAGGTCCCTTCCAGTCCTATGATTCTATGATTCATATGCTTCAGGGTAGCTGGGAGAAGTGTGATCCCTACCACTGCTTACTTCTTCTTTTTAAAGTAGTGGGCATTGCTTCCAGTATATGCTGCCTAACTTAAAAGGCTTGGAGGGTGGGATGGGCTATTGTCACCCCTCCTCTTCCCCTCTCCCCCCCCCCCAGCTCTACTGTGCACACTGCCTAACCCAAAGCCTGGCACCTCAGGGATCACTAGGACTAGATTAAGGCCAGTTCTACACTACAAAGCTATGTCAGACAGGGGTGTGAAAAAAACCACATCTTCTAGACAACATAGCTCTGCTGGCAACTTCCCAGGTGCAGATGCAACTATGCTGACAAAGTGCTTTTGTCAGCACAGCTAATGTCATTCAGGGAGGTGATGTTATTATCCAGACAGAAAAACTCCTTCTGTTTCCACAAGCTGTGTCTACATAGGGGGCTCTGCTGATACAGTTATACTGGCAAAGCATTTGTGGTGTCGATAAGGCCTAAATCTGGTTCTTTTCTGTGCTGAAGGGATCAGGGGAGGGCTTGTCTGTACACATCTGTCCCTTCACCCTAGCTCAT
Source organism: Trachemys scripta elegans (assembly GCF_013100865.1). Lineage (NCBI taxonomy): Eukaryota > Metazoa > Chordata > Testudines > Emydidae > Trachemys > Trachemys scripta. Next base: position 64,742,640 of record NC_048300.1, on the reverse strand, counting down.
CCATGTTATTATGAGATTATACAGTTGCTGAACAATTTACAAACTTCTTATGAGCTTCTTTCCTTCAGGTGAAGATCAATAGTGCTGATGTGGTGAGACTAATGGTTTGCCTTTTGCTGAAGCATTTTATATTTTAGTCTATAAGGTGAAATGGTGTATTGCCTGAATGGGCTCAAGTTAATGTCATGTCAGTTGGAAGACTTATGTACCTGGGTCTGATAGATCTTTATTCTTTGGAGCAAGGTAGGTAACTAATCTTTTGGAAGATGGCCCTCTCATGCCCTGTGACATGGTTCCACACACTATTTTCTTTTTAAAAATCATACTTTCTTATAAAAGCTGCTTGTTGTTAATCAGTATACAAGGTATTATGCACTATCAGTACAGGCTGAGATGTCATCTTAGGAGCTTCATGTCCAAATCTTGCACCATTAATAAGGATGTCTTAGTCTTAGTGAGTTGTGTCAGAGAATCCTGATACTAAGTAGTCAAAGCAGGTTCTACAAAGACCAAGTCTCCACTAGACATGCATAAGTAATACTCATCCAGAGACTCCAAGCTGATTCTTTATTACAGTTTTATTCCAGGAATTCACATGGGCAAAGTTGATGAATTTTTTTTTCATGATCAGGACATTTCTTTAGATGAAATCTAGCTTCACTGAAGTGAATGGAGTTTTGCTATTTCACCTTTTGTGCCCAAAGGGACTTCACTACGAACAAACCAAAAGTAGCCTTCCAAAATGGTCTCTTATCAGACGTGTGTTCTTACAGAGCAATTTGAAAGAAAGTCATCTTTTTACAGTCATATTTCCTATGAAGTTACAGCGAAAAATTGATAAGGTAGGTGCATTGCACATTTGTATTCCAATTAATGGATTGATAATTTTGAAATACAAAGGTGAACAACGTGAACATATGTTACATATTAATACATTCACTGAAATTAATAGCAAATCAACTTTCTTAAATCTCTCGGTGAAAAGATCAGAGAACAACACTTTAACACTACAATATTACAAGACATTTGCTCATGCAAATTATTCAAACCACCACACAGCTGTTAAATTGTGTGTAATCAAATCACTGACATACAGAACTCTGTCCATCTGGTAAGAGGATTCTACATCCCTATTGAAAGAATGACAATGCATTTGAACCACTCTATTAAACAATGCCTACTCTCAAAGTATAAACAAGCTGTTCAATCAGTGTCAGAACAGATGTTCATTTGATTATAAATGATCACTGTTCCATATATTTATAACATCCCCCTATATACTTTAAATCTCAGAGAAGACTGAATGATCACAACATTATTGTCAGGACAAATATAAAGTGCCTGATTCTCCTCTTAAACAGTTATTTTACACCGATGGAATGCCCCTGTCTTTAAATAAGTTTAAATAAGTGATTTCTAACTTCCATTGGTGTATGCAAGAGGAAAATCAGGCCCAAAAGAAATGTAACGTTTCATGGAGAAGCATTCAAAGGCAGGGAATGCCAGTGTGTATACACTGTGCTTAACTCTTTAATTACACAATCACAGCCCACTACCACAAGCACAGGACCACTGCCTCAACCAATGCACAGTTTTGAAAATGTAAATGAGCGGGAATGCTGTGTAAAGTTTGAACCAGGTATGAAAAATTATCTTCCATACCTGGAGGGATTCTCTGGGACAGGCAATATTTCAATAGATGCGATCAGGTTTATTTTTTTATTTTGGCTTGTGGATTTCCTCTGTGCTAAGCCCAGGTATTTTTGTTTTCTTTTGTAATGTTAAGCTGGACCCCACTGAGCCATTCCTTGTGTTTAACCCCTTTTCAGTTGCTTTATAAAATCTAGCAATAGCCTGATTTTCCAGATGTGTTTCCTTTCTTCTTTTTTTAATAACATTTACCTTTTTTTAAAAAAACTGATTGGTTTTGTGTCTTAAAAGGTCTGTACATATGTTTTTCAATTAGCTGGTGGTAACAGCTGGGTTTCCCTTTTGTTTGTTTTCTTTCTCGGCTTCCCCGAGGGAGGGGTGGAAAAGCCGGGAGGCATCAGGGAAAACTTCCCAAGTGAGTTTTTCCAGGATTTGCAAGAGACAGTTTTTTACTTGGGTGGTGGCAGCGTTTACCAAGCCCAGGTCAGAAAAAAGCTGTAACCTTAGGAGTTTAATACAAGCCTGGAGTGGCAAGTATTAATTTTTAGAATCCTTGCTGGCCTCCACCTTCTGCACTCGACGTTCCAGAGTGGGAAATCAGGCCTTGACAGGGTTGTTTAACCAAGTATGTATTCACTTAATGGTGGTTCTGTCATGCTTGCATTTCTCCAGCTTTTTTCCCAGTGCCATGTGAGTGTGTGACAAAAGCTTTGCTGAATTCCAGGTATATTATGTCCAGCGTATTCCCCCTATTCATTAAATCAGGTATCCTGTTAAAGAAGGAAATCAAGCTGGTTTGGCATGATTTGTTCTTGGTAAATCCATACTGGCTGGTAGTGACTACCCCTTCAGCCTGCAGGTATTCACAAATGGAATGTTTTGTGCACTGCTCTAGTAGCTTCCTAGGAATTGAAGTCAGGCTGAATGATCAATAGTTCCCTGTTAATGAACTGCTCTGTGCCCAAGAGGCCATCCTCCCTCACCCTAGCTGGGCATGCTCCCAGTGGAGGGAGCATTCAAAAGGGAGCAGCTCAACTCAGTCTGGGCTGGCTGAGGAGACTAGTTGTGTGCAGCAGTCTCCTGCTGGGAAGCCACCAGGACTCCAAGCTGCTGGGGTTGAAGCTCCTAGCTGCACCATGGGAAGCCAGTCAACTGCAGGAACAGAAGGGGATGACTTGCTGTTGCCAGTGGAGAAGCTGCCAGGGATGAAGCAACGGGAACTTGACAGGGACCCCACATCCAACCCTGGAAACAACACCGGAGGGACTGGGACGAGACTAGGAAGCAACTCAGGGAATGTGCCTGGGGGTATTGGGACCTGAAACCTGTATCAGGATACTTGGTTTTGAAGGGCCCTGGCTCAGAATCTGGTGAGGTAGGGTGGGCCTGGGTTCCCCTACCCTACCCATTCTCATCATTGGGAAATACTACCCCCATGATATTGCCACTAGGTGAAGCGGCCCCTTGGATTCTTGCTAGGAATGTTTTAAGAATACTTTCAACTTATGAATGCCAGTGCTTTCTTAGAGGTGTATGGTATCTTATAATTGTGGGCAATTATACTTTTTTATAACCCAGAAGAGAAAGCAAAGAACAGATGCTGGCCTATTGAGGCAGTCTGGCTTGCTGGAAACAATAGTGTGGGGAAGGAACTGTGCAACCTGGAAAACCCTGCTCAGGAGAGAGAGAGAGATGCAGTTCTCTACCCAAGAGAGATGACAGCTGAGGAGCTATGAGCTTAGAATAAAGCCCTTCTGGACAATGGAGGGGGAACTACAGGTGCTGTTACCCTGAACTGCAACAGTGTGACTGTCTGTACGCCTGTATTCACCCCTTGCACACTATTGTAGTAATCCTTGTGAGGTATCATTTGAAAACTCATGAATTTGCTGATCAGTATTGTCCTGGTAAAATATGTGTGGCAACATTGTATGTAAAGTTATAAGATTCCACTCTACGGTGTTACTAAAACAAGTCTAGGGACTGGCCAAACCAGTTCCTCAGAGACAAAGGGCAAAGTGATGCCCCAGCCAGATGTAAACAAGGTCAAATGGGTCATCACCTGCTAAGTGGCTATTCATTGGCAGGAAAAGGGACATAGGCAAAAGTATATCTTAGCAAAGTAACAGCATGGGGTTCCCATCCACATAGTCTGCCTGTCTCCCTGTTCCCAGCTGGAGAGTCTTCTCAAAGGTGAGAAAGGACTATAAAAAGGAAGGGCAGAAACACCCCAATGGACCCTTTTTCTCTGTCCATGGCATGCATGACACCTGAAGAATGAAAGAAGCAGCGTTGAACTGGGTCGGGGGCTGGAATCCTGACTGAACCTACCATAGCTGGTTGTTAGGCACTAGTTGCATTTTACTTCTATTTTTCTAGTAGCTAATTCTGACATTTTATGCGTCATTACTTGTGTTTACTTAAAATCCATCTCTTTGCAGTTAATAAGCTTGCTTTATCTAATCCTGTGTGTTTGAACTGAAGTATTTGGGACAACAAGAGTGCACATATCATTTTTATTAACTAAAAGACAAAATTTATATGAGCTTGAATTGTCCAGGGAAGGGTTGGGCAGTGTTGGGATCCCCCTGCAGTGTAATTCAAGAATGGCTGGATGCAGCACTCACACAATGTAGCTGGGAGTGACTTACATGCTGGAGGCTGTGAGTGAGCAGATCAGGCATGGTGGTTACAGTAGTAAAGCAGTGAAAAGGCATCCCAGGTTAGAGGGCAAGGGGATACAACTAATCTTTAGTCTGGATCTTACCCCGGGCATGTCACAGACAGTGATGATGATAGTAATCTTTATCAGTAAGAATTACCTGAGGATTCATACTGGAAGCCTGAGTGTATCTAGTCAAAAGACTAGAGGCTGTTCCTGATACTTTGTCCCAGTTTAAACTGCTACTTGAGTGTGCTGTATTTATGAATATCCCTCTTGGATATTAATTGAAAACATGTAACCAAGTTAAAATCGAGTTCAATTACCATTAATATTTAATGTACATTCATAAACATTTTATAGCAGTGCCTGGTTATGGATACAATAAGTGCAGAGACAAATATGCAAACATGAAAAACTGTATTTGTTCTTCCCTCTTTCTTGCAGAGAAAATAAATATTAACCTTCCAGGCTGGAGGCATGTTATTACTTGATGTTTCTTTTTTCAATACTCTCCAATTAAACGTCAGCAAAGATAGATGTCTGTTGTGCCTGCTTACTAGCACTTGGACAGCAGTAGTAGATTTAGAGTGGGATTTTCAAAAGGGCCTAAGCAATTTAGAAACCCAAGTCCTATTGACCTTAAATAGGACTAGAGCTCCTAAATTTAAGAGCTCTTGAAAATTCCACACTTAGTCACTGTCACAGGGTGGCTGGCCCTTTAAGGGGAGATGGGGGGAAATGAAGGTCACTTTGGGTAAAGCAGAGACCTCAGATGGAGTAGAAAGGTTGTTGCAGGAGCCCCTGAGACACTAGGGGAGATGGCCCATTGTAGAAAGGACTAAAGGGTTGTGTCTTGGCTTGCACACTGTGTAGGAAGGGGCTGGGAGACTGCACCCCAGCAGGGATGCCTTTGAGGCAAGACTTATGAAGATTTTGTTTTGAGTTCTGGTCCTTAAAAGTCTCTGACAGCCTGGGTGGAACTGGTAGAAGGCAAATTCAAAGGACCAGGAAGAACCACTGCATAAGCCCCTGAAGGAGGACTGTGTGGCCAAGAGGGAAGGTTTTGGGCTTAGAAGGCTGCCAGAAATCATTTGTAAAGACTCAATAAATTAGACCTCAGAAAGGGAATCTTGTTTTAAATACTCTGGAGGGGGAAAAGTTCCTAAGAGACCCAGAAAGGAACTAATGGTGGGGTACATGCAGTGCTACCCCATACTGTGAGGGGTATGCTGGAGGCAGTATCCACACTAGTTATTTATAGATCTCCCTTTGCACGGCTGAGCTTCATGTCTGAAAAAAGGGTGAAATTCATCCTCCTGAACCATCCACAAAGCCTGGCTTTGGAGAGATGGAATCCACCCTCCTGAAGACAGGCTGTCAGAGCACCTCTGCCCCATCACAGCCTTGGTCATCTTCCACATCTCTGCTGCTTGCCACCAAGCTAGAGGGGCTGCAGAAGACCTCGAAGAGCTGTTTTGGCAACACAACCTGGCCTTTTCTGGGACTACCCCGGACAGTGTCTTACCAAAGGGTTTTCTAATTTTATTTGTATGATGATGACTAATTATGTGTATTCCAGTAGCACCAAGAGCCCCATTGTGTTAGGCACCATACTGACACCTAGTGAGACTGTCTGTGCCCCAAAAAACTTACACTCTGACTTGACTAGACAAGACAAGGAAAGGGTAGTGGTGGGGAACAGAGGTGCAGAGCGGGGAAGTGACTTGCCCAAGTTCACATAGCAAGTCATTAGAGCTAGGAATGGATCATAGGTCTCTTATCTACTAGACCCTGCTGCCTTTCTGTACTGCCTCTTATGGTAGAAAAAGGCTGAGAGAGGAGAAGAATGATTAAGAACATAAGAATGACCACACTGGGTCAGACTAAGCCCAGTATCCTAACTTCTGACAGTAGCCAATGCCAGGTGCCCCAGAGGAAATGAACAGAACAGGTAATCATCAAGTGATCCATCCCCTGTTGCCCCTTCCCAGCTTCTGACAAACAGGCTAGGGACACCATCCCTGCCCAGCCTGGTTATATCTGGCTCAGGTATGGGGATAGCAATTCCAAGCTTTATTCGATATCCCTTTTCTCCCTCTGCTGCCACTGGATGACTCATGAAAAGGGGGAACACCTTCCCCACCACTAGCAAGTAATCCATCAGGGAGCAGTGACTGAGGAGGATTCTGGGGGCCTTCTTAATAACTGGGAGAACAGATAGCTGTGGCAGGGAAGTGGGAAAAGGGTTTGTGTGGTGAAAGGGGAAGATTCCTACTGGGGGAAGAAGAAGTTAGAGGACGATCCTCCCTAAATCTATGCCTCCACATGTATGTGGGAGGGCCACCCTTACTGGCCAACGTGCTGGGGATTGAACTGGAGAACATACACAGCTAAAAGCATGAACTGCTGCAGTTGTAGCTAAAGAGCCAAGGCTCTATAGCTAGTGGCTGTAAAAACTCCAGTCCACTGTGCATTGGCACATAAGTGGACTGGTAACATCCAGTGGGTCACCTATGCATCCCCATCCCACGGGTCCATAGGATTTCTTTTTCCCATCCTGCAGAAATACCCTCAGGCCCCAAAGTGTATCTTCTTTCCCCTCTGCCAGGCTTCACTTGATGAACCATCTGTGCTTTGTGAAGCTGGTGAACAAAGCTTGGTGTGCAGGCTGAGGTTCAGAAGAATACAACTAGGAGGTGTGCGCCTCACAGCCTGTCCAGAACTAGCTCCCCTCCCCCCCGCACTCTTCCCAGCCTCTCTGAATCTAACTGGTGTTGAGATTTTGCACTAGGATTTTGATGTGCACAGTGTCACCGTGGTGTCAGAGGTTTGGGTGTGTACATTTTGGGTTTAGATGTGTTGGGAGTGGAGTGGAGTTTAATTTGGACGCATAGCCTGTTTGGGGGTGTTAAATAAGGCATCTTTAACTGGATATTTCCTCCCCTTGCCACCAAAAAAACCCCTGCATAGCTGGCTTTTACCTTGCAGTAACCTAAACTGCAACATAACATAGCTTTTTGTTTGGAGTACATATATACAACAGATTACTAGCACAAAAGAATCCACTGGACAGCTAAACTCTTGTGCAGGAGTCCCCAGTACACATGGGGTTAAATCCAGCTCTGGATCCCCTCCCTTTGCACAGGGGTTCACTAGTAAAGCCATAAGAAGGACTGCTGGGGAGGAAGAAGGGGAAGAATGTGTGTAGGAAGCATCCTCTAGGAGACGAGTGAGCCCCAGGTTAGGGATGCTTATATTTTGCTTCTGGTGACTTGAATTGAGTTCTGTCCCTGCTGAAATAAAATCTGATTACAGAAGTTTTTTTTCTTGTGAGTCCCCTCACTGGTGCACAGCTCTATTTTAATCTATTATTTGTATACTAATAGCAGTTCTATATTCTGTTGCACCTGCTCTGGAAATAGATGAGTCATCACTTGTCAACCAGGTGAACTTCACATCTGGATCTGGGACTGAACCTGCATGGCCTGCTAGCCATGGGGAAAGATCTTTGGTTTCTTTCACCTGGAAACCTAACATTCCAGAATCCCCATAAAAATCACTTGTAAACACTCTCTGGCGAAATAAATCAGAAATGTGTTTTCCCCAGGTGACTTTTCAGAAGCAACACACTCTTTAGTCATAGGATTTCAGAGAAAGAGATGCTTCTGCTTAACTTGTAAAGTATTCAAACAAAGAACAATTAATTGTTCCTCCTGTCAGAAGAACTAGTAAACATGTACATTATCTTTACAAAATACATTATTTATTGGATTGCAAAATGTTCAAGGCAGGGGAGCTGTTCTTTTTGGGACCCTGATCATTGACTGAAACATCCAGGCACTACTGCAGTACTAAATAATAAAATAGTGCAATAGTTTGAATTGTCTTGTTACCTCTTTCCCCTCTTCTTCTAACCTAACCATTATACCAAGTCATACTACAGTTCTTAAAGGAAAGTATCTGTGAAATGCTCTATTTCACCTCACTTGCTAAGATTGTTTTCATCTTCCTGTTCCAGTTCCTAGTTAACTTCTTTCTTGCTTTTTTTTTTTTTCCAAATACAGGTATTTTGTTCCCTTTCCCCTTGAAATTATATCTTCTCTACAGCAATCTTTTTAACCGGGCCTAATCTCTGATGTGGAGCAGGATGTGTTTCAAAAACTCCCTTTCATGTCCATCTTCAAAATGAAGGCCATGAAATGGAGGGAAATTCCATTCTAGCCCTCCGTAAATCAGTACTCAATTGCTGAGGTTTTCTGAGCCTGGAATTCCCTAAATGTTTCCAAGCTGGGTAGTAACATTGTTACTTGGATGATGGGGACGTTTAGAAGCCATGTTTGTGACAGCCTCGCACTTCATCAGGGTCACAAAAGGCTTTTGAAGAACTGATAATGATTTAAGTGTTTACAAACAAATGTGTAGCACACTAAATTTTCATTGGGGAGCATTTCAGTGCATCTCATTGTTTTCTAATGCGTAACACAATGATATGCGCAAATGATGAAACAGTAGTGCCTTGCTGGAAAGTTAAATGAGTTTATCTATTTTCAGCTGGGAAAACTGCTGTCTGTTCATGAACCGGCTCTTCTAGCTGAAAAGGCACCATACATCATGGATGAGATTCTGATCTCACTTACCCAGTGTATAAATCCAGAGTAATTTCATTGAAGTCACGCTGGATTGACACCTTTGTAAGTGACCTCAGAATCTGTCCCCATATTTTTGTGCAGATTTTTATCTTTTTCTGTTTTTTTCTGACTGTGCATGAACACAATTCTGACCTTTTTCCTTCTGATGACATGAGGGTTTTTTAGAGAGTAAAAGATGCTGAAAATATAGCTTGCAACAGCAGTAAAGATATCAGAAATTGGATTATTTTTTTGTTGAGCAAAGACAAACAGTAATTTATATAGATACAGAGTGATAATCTACCCTCCCCCCATACTTTCAAAGTCTTATGACCTTCCCTTTTGTAGTGAATGTCTCTACATAATTAGTAGTGCCTATAACAAGCTGTACATACCCATCTCCTATCAGCTGAAGTCTAACCAAAATCACGTTCTAGGTGTCAGCTGATCACCTGTGGAGGAAATAATTCCCCATCCCCATTCACTTATATTACTTCAAGATTGTCAGTATGTCTTTCTTGAGTCTTGACTTTCACAGAAGAAGCATCAATTTTTGGCTGCTCCCAAAAGCAGGACTCTACTCTAAATGGCGTAATGCTCTATTGTATGGTAAATCTTATGTTCCTGTGATCTCTCTCTCTCTCTCTCTCTCTCCCTCTCATGGGTGTGACATACCAGGTGTCGGAGAAAAACTGAGTTCTCACTATTTGTTTAGGTATAGCAAGTCAGATGTTTATTAACTCTCACATGTGCAGAGGGAGAGAGCTAAACAGGTCTCTCAACAGGTAAACAATTACAGCAAGCATTTATACCTTTTGTTACAGACAATAATGAGCAACAGTTGCATTTTGTTTATACATAGGCCATCTTGATATCTCATTTCCTCAGTTGTTTTGACTCTTGCCAACATACAATTATTTTCTATACCTTATCTACCCAAGGTCTTCTACACTTTATCTATGCTGAGGTCATCATAACTTCTTACACAGCTCTTTCTCACCCGCCTCACACAATCCTCGCTTCTACAAATCTCGCGTTATCAGGGTTACAGTTAGCCTGACTCTTGCTAACAAACGTCATGCATTACAGTTCCCTTCTGTCAGTTCTTTTCTCTGCTTCCACAACCCCCCCTTTTGTACTTCTAGTACAACAAACATTCTCAAATCTCTATTTGCATCAAGTCCTGGACTTCTGATTCTAAATCAGATGCTTCAACCTTAGGGGTTTTGATTGGATGCAATGACAATGCATGATTAGCATGAACATGAAAGGTATTACTATTATTACGTCTTTTACAACAACAACATAATCCTAAGCTAACTAATAACAATACAAGCAATAACATTCCCATAGCAATACTATAATGGGGTTGTTGTACAGCCTTTGTCATAAAGCACAATACATCATATTTAGTACATAAGGTAGATACTCTATAAGCAGTGTGAAAGGCATACTTTTTAACTTGATACATATTTTGAAGCATGTGAATTTGCCCTTGTACTTCAGAGATTTTCTGAACCTCTGGTAACAGTGAAAGCAAATTTTGAAATCGATCAGGTACTAAACTAGTCCAATTAAAGGGTATCTGGAACCTAAGGACTACTTGCAAAATTCTATCTGCAGGCCAGTAAATAATATGATTACCTGCAGTGGTAATGAGATTAAAATGTATGTCTTGCAATGTGGTGGCTTTAACATACACACAGCTATCATTAGCTTAAAAAAATAAGTGTCCTGTCAGGGTAGTTCCTTGTCCCCTACCCTCCCAGCAAACGTAGTCATGAAGAGTAACAACTTCTCCTGGCTTCAGTTTACGGATACACTGAAGCTGTGGGGGTTGTAACAGCCAAAATGTCCATTAACCCCTAACCCCATCCAAATGTCAGATGTAATCCCAGGAGCACTGACTAAAAATCGACTGGGCATACCAGGAGGTCTAATTTCCCAGATGTCTCGGTGAATTACCCAATCCCACATGCATCCTCCCCATGGACCCGGCAGGATTCGGTATGTGGGAGCCCACACCCCCTGAACCGGTCCATATGCTTGGAAGGAGCACTGAGAACGTCTGCACTTCCACCCAGAAAGTTTCCAAGTATGTCTCCATGGCCACAGATCAGATGGTACTCCTGATGTGTCTGTAAGGGCAGTGGGCCAAGCCTGATGCTTTAGATCATTCCGAATGGCCATTAGCTGGTCATTCAAGAAATCCTGAATCTCTGAGCATGCTAGATCCCACTGCAATGCCTTCCCAGCCTCAGTGATATTCAATACCATCTCTGTCAGCCACTTCTAGGTCATTCAACTAAGGGCGGAAATAACAGGTAACTCACCAACTCCAGCCTGTACCTGGGTTAGTTGTGCTCCAGAAACAAGGCCAATGGCCTTCTCTAGTTGCCCCAATTTCTCATCATGTTCTTGGTTCTTAAAAATATTCCACACTGCTGCTGCATTATTGGCCCCATCCCAAAGGGATCCGGTCAAGTGTCTCTTCTTTCTAGAGGAAATAACCCAAGCCCTCTGTTGTGCTAATCTAATGGCAGCCCCCTGTGAGCAATTATAAATTCTTGGGGTTCACTGGTAGTGATATCATATACTTTTATCTCCACTGATCCATTCAATTGTTCGCTTATATGGGATATCCTGAACCTTAAAAATATATTTTTTCAAACAATATTTAAATAAATCACTAAAGTGTGAAGGCCTTAGTCATTGGTTTTATCAAATATATGGCATTGTCTGTATTTGAATGTGTTATAGGGGTAATAGTGTAATGGAGGAGATGGCAGGGGCAATGGCAACAAGGTGCCTTTGGTACTTATCATTTACAATCCAATTAGGGAGGGCAATACATGCTGAAGGACTTATCCAAAACACAGGGCGCAGCCTGTAGAATAAACCCCAAAATCCAATCAATACCACGTTCCCAAGCATGGGTCCCTCAAGTTTCTTCCTGCCAGTGTATAATTCTTTGTTTCTTCACCAGGGTCAGTTCTTAATGTCTCTTGTAGTCAGGAATCCCTGGACTTTGTGGTTTCAATGAAGCAAGTGTTCCTTCTTCTCTTTTCCTGAAACAGTGTGGTTTAGCATCATACAGGGGAGAGGTTACTAGCACATCACCCTGTAATGGTTTTGCTTCTTCTAGAAAAATCCAGAGGCACAGTAGGTCTGTCAGTGGACAAGGGAGAGGTTACTAGCACTTCACCTTGTCTTTTTTTTTTTTTTTTTTCTTGTTTTTCCTGCTGTCCAGAAGGCACAGCAGAGCTAGAAGGAGAAATAGGCTTATCAGTCGGAGAGTCCTCCCAAGGTGGAGGGGTCTTTTTACAGTGAGAAGCATGGGTCCAGGCAGGTAGTCCTTGGCACTTCACAGTGGTGGTGGTGGTTAACAGGACTTGGAAAGGGCCTTTCCAGTGTGGAGCCAAAGCAGTCTTTCGTTGATGGACTTTACGTAGACTCAGTCTCCTTGTTTCAATGAATGGCAGGGCTGCTAGGGTCTTTGGGTAGCACTTCTTTTATCTGTGAGAAAAGAAACCTAACACATTTCATTAATGCCTGGCAGTGTTTTGCAGATCTCATAGTTGCTTGGGAACATTCAGGCCCCCCTTTTCTTGGCTATCAGCCAAGTCTTAGCTGTGGGCAGTGTCCTTGGATGGTGCCAGCATCTTATCTTTGGACTGAGCTTGCTAGCTATTTTTCCTCAGTTAACTCGTTCTGTTCTTTTTCCTTCTCCCCTTCTTGACTTCTTTTAACCTACAAAGGAAACTTCCACTTTTCACTCATACACCTTTTCCCAACAATGAACACATACACATTGCCATTATACAGTACATTAGTCTTATTATTCAATGTATGCCATGTACACCCTTCCAGTAAAATAACTTTATTACAGAGCTTTGGAGCAACAAACCAGGACAAGCACACCCACTTTTGAGGAGTCCACTCGGTACAACCTCAGGTGTCCAATAGCTTTCCTCCCTCCCCAGCCCTCTGGCTAGAAATCTGAAGTAGCCAGAAGGATCCCATGGGCAATATGGGGAGTGGGTTAACCTTCCATGTCCTTGCTTCCAAAGACTGTTGGTATGCAAATTTTAACAACAATTTTTTTCAATTAAAAAAAAAATCTGGCCAATGAAGTTTCTTTTTCTTACTTAAGCAACTGTATTAGACTTTAGTATATCACATTTTCCTGATTTATCCAAACACTTTTTGTATTCCAAGTTTAATAAAAACAAGTATCTGCTTTTTGATTTAACCCTTCTATTTAATTTTTAACTAGACTGTCTTATGAAAATATTAAACCCAACAATTCTGGCCACAAGACAAACACCACAAGACAGGACAAAGAACACAAAAATAGTTCCTATTGTACCAGTAAATGCATGGTACATTGAATGCTGTTCAGCTGGCATCCGTTTTCTCTGATGATCTGAAAGACAAAAGAACAGAGGTCTACCCCTTCTGGGTAGTCAGTCATTGCTTAAAATATTTCCTTTATATACACACATACTCTTGTTGATTTTAGACAAAACAGAGGAATTACCCCATATTTCCTTGTATTTGTTTCATAGGCAGCCCAGGTTTCAGTGGCTTCTACCTTATTAGTTAGAAAATTGCATTAATACAGATGCTTTCTGGCTTGCTTCCAGATCCAAAGCTATCCACAGCTTAAAAATTCTTATGTAAAAAGGGACACAATTAACTTTCCCAGACTTTTGATTGCCTTTTACTTCTAACTCCTGCTTTCAAACACCCAGTGATCTGAAAGAGACAACACAACCTATATTGGTAGGTTTGCATTTCTTTTACCTCTGCTACAATATACACTGCACATGTTCTGGGGAAAATGCACATCCTCTCCACAATTCAATTTCCACAACACTAGCCACATCAATTTCTACACAAGGTGTAACTGTTTCTTTTGTGCTTACAAAATCTCCATGCACCCCTAGTAAAGTGACAGCTCGACCACACAGAGCCAGGGGGACTGTCCTCCTCTCTCTTTTTACCAGATCTTTTATCTGCTATTTTGTTACCCAAAAACAAATTCAAATCTTTATTCTTTCCTGAACACTGGGTAAAAGCCATTTACTTAACATATAATTCAAAGGGCTATCCTTAGAGGGTTTTACCAGAGACCCACCCATCTGCCTGCTGATACTCTAACAGAGAATTACACAGAGAACAGAGGGAATTATGGCCTAATAGGATCCTATTACAGGAATTTCTACTAATACTGACCACTACAGGGGACAGGACAGAAGGATCCCAATTCAACCTCAGAGCTTCATCGCACGCGATGGCTTCCACTCCGAGGAATTATGAATGAGAGGCTCAGTTCCATCCACACACCTAACGCCTAAATGTATAAGACAGAAATTCATTAACCGGAGTCGCCAGTAACTGTCACCAAAATATCGGGTCCACCTAGCTGAGAGCCAATAACAGCCAGACAGGGATAAGGAAGAGTTGCTTTATTCTGCAGAAGAAAGGAGAGCTTTGCACTTTAGTACAAAAACTCTGTCTTACACACATTTTACCATTTCAATTATTATCCTGGGGATTTGAAATCCCCCATGCTTATAATTACTTACTCCTTTCCTTCCACTATGCCCTCAAAGTTTCCAACCTGTTCTCCAATCTCTCTATCTATTGCCTGCCCGCTTGGGCCCGATCCTGCTTTTCTCGCTGAACCGTCCCTTCCATGGGCACCAGCTTTTTCACTACCAATTTAGATAGGAGGGTGGGCTTTTCAACTAGCCCCCACCCTTCCTGGTCTCTTCTCTTAAACATTCTTACTCACAAGGCTACCCAACTCCTCCCTCGTGAAGCTTGTCACTTGGGCAAAATGCATGGCCCATTGGCATTTAACTATTCAATTTTCTCTTGTGGCAAACACACTGCTCTTACAGCATATGCAAACACAAATGGTTAAATTCTGACAAGTCCCTGAAGGACCGGTACTTGCTTAGCCAGTGCTTCCTTTTCTTCCTGGAAGTCCTGTCTCAAGGCTTGCAACTTGCCCTGGGCGTAGGTTTGAGTTGCTGCCTGGTTCATGATCTATGCTCTTAATTGCTCAATTCTAGTTATCAAGTACACAACTCTTCCCTTTTCTCCAACTTCTCTATTGCCCAGTCCTGCTACGACTGGGGTAGATCCACCTGACACCCTTCCCGGTCAGCCGGGGTGGAAAGAGGAATGCTAAATCCCTCTCCGGTTCTCAGACTTACTGCGGCTGAGAGTAGGCACACTTTCATACTCACACACA
The DNA here is from genome assembly GCF_013100865.1 of Trachemys scripta elegans. NCBI lineage: Eukaryota > Metazoa > Chordata > Testudines > Emydidae > Trachemys > Trachemys scripta. The sequence goes on along the minus strand of NC_048300.1, from coordinate 64,727,432 downwards.
TACGTCCAGACTGGCCATGTCTGTGTATAACGTTCAGAGAAGGTGCTGTGCAATCTCCAACTTGTTTCCTCTCTTGGGAGGGCAGTTCTTTTACACCCTGAGGTCTCCTGGGGCGTCTTTTCAGTGATTCCAGTCCAGGCCGGCTGCCTGTGGCTTCTTCAGCTTCCCCAAACCACGCCAGCTCCAGGGTCGCAAAGGCAGACTGTTGGATCTCACTGGACAGTTAAGCTTTGCAAATGTAATCCCAGCACTGTAACTTGTATTGCCTTTGGTTTGACTATGTCTATATTTTTTCACAGTCAGCTGGGGCCGAAAGCAGTTTTTCTTTGTACTTAGCCTGGTCTGCATTGATTCTTGACCTTGAACGCAGATTAACTTTCTCTTTATCTCTGGACCAAGCTGAATTTCAAATTAACCCGTTCCTTTCCTCAATAGACAAATTGCTCCCATTGTGTGTCAGAGGCTTTTTGGTGATTAAAAGCTCCTCTGAGATGTATGATCTTATCTAGATTGAAGGTACCTTCTAGTGGGCATTGTTTAGATGAATTTTCACGCGTGTAATGATTCCAATTCTCTAAATACCTGCAGGTTTTAGTACCATAATGTACGTACATGAAATAAGATGGGGTACCCTTAGGGGGTGAGAGGGAATCCTTAGGCTGTCCCCCACCCATTTTCCAATCACACACTCAAAAGGGGAAGGATGCCCTGTCCGCGCTAGCGGTTCATAAACTAAGGACTCTCCCTACAGGGTATTCACACAGGAGTGACTAACGAGGATAGCCATGACCCCCTACACCTCCCTTCAGCAAAGAGCGTCGGCTAATCTCAGAGAGAAAGCGCCGCTTACTCTGTTGCATCCAGTGAGATGGTCAGACTGTCAGTGGCTCACACGGAGAGGAAAAGGGGAGGGAAGATGGGTGCACACACTCCTAGACCCAGGTAGCCTCCTCGCCGGACGATGCCAGGCCGAGTCAACCTACATGGGTCGGATCTCCTAAAAGATCCTCTAGTTACCGGGCTTGCGTTAGAGTAGTTCTGGTCACGAGCCAAAAGACTTCGCAGAGTACTCTGGGCGTCTTCCGGTAACACTCAATTCACACTGTGTACACACACACACACACACACCCACACACACACACACACACACACACACACACACACACACACACACACACACCAAGGCCTTCTACCAGGTACTACTCCTGAGTACCTCCAGGTACTATTCCCAAGTACCTTGATGCATCACTTGAGGCGGTAAAAACCCCTCTTGAGGCGGTAACAACCCCTCAACACAGGTGCAAACCCTATGCACCTAGCATATGCTTACAGGGGGCGGCAAACAATTCCCCTATTACGCCGCTCAGCATCTGACCTTGCTGCACAGTCAATAAGTTCGGATGGCGTGAGCCCAACAGGGGCAGACGGCCCCACGGACAGTCCTCCTCCGACACCCCAATAGAGATTTCAAAAGGTCTCTTACCTCTATTGTGGCGCCATGGGGTTCGAAGGGGAACGATCCGTAGCAGCTGCCGTTGCCTCAGTGGGCGTTGCCATCCCGGACGAGCCCCCAAATTGTCGGAGAAAAACTGAGTTCTCACTATTTGTTTTGGTACAGCAAGTCAGATGTTTATTAACTCTCACATGTGCAGAGGGAGAGAGCTAAACAGGTCTCTCAACAGGTAAACAATTACAGCAAGCATTTATACCTTTTGTTACAGACAATAATGAGCAACAGTTGCATTTTGTTTATACATAGGCCATCTTGATATCTCATTTCCTCAGTTGTTTTGACTCTTGCCAACATACAATTATTTTCTATACCTTATCTACCCAAGGTCTTCTACACTTTATCTATGCTGAGGTCATCATAACTTCTTACACAGCTCTTTCTCACCCGCCTCACACAATCCTCGCTTCTACAAATCTCGCGTTATCAGGGTTACAGTTAGCCTGACTCTTGCTAACAAACGTCATGCATTACAGTTCCCTTCTGTCAGTTCTTTTCTCTGCTTCCACAACCCCCCCTTTTGTACTTCTAGTACAACAAACATTCTCAAATCTCTATTTGCATCAAGTCCTGGACTTCTGATTCTAAATCAGATGCTTCAACCTTAGGGGTTTTGATTGGATGCAATGACAATGCATGATTAGCATGAACATGAAAGGTATTACTATTATTACGTCTTTTACAACAACAACATAATCCTAAGCTAACTAATAACAATACAAGCAATAACATTCCCATAGCAATACTATAATGGGGTTGTTGTACAGCCTTTGTCATAAAGCACAATACATCATATTTAGTACATAAGGTAGATACTCTATAAGCAGTGTGAAAGGCATACTTTTTAACTTGATACATATTTTGAAGCATGTGAATTTGCCCTTGTACTTCAGAGATTTTCTGAACCTCTGGTAACAGTGAAAGCAAATTTTGAAATCGATCAGGTACTAAACTAGTCCAATTAAAGGGTATCTGGAACCTAAGGACTACTTGCAAAATTCTATCTGCAGGCCAGTAAATAATATGATTACCTGCAGTGGTAATGAGATTAAAATGTATGTCTTGCAATGTGGTGGCTTTAACATACACACAGCTATCATTAGCTTAAAAAAATAAGTGTCCTGTCAGGGTAGTTCCTTGTCCCCTACCCTCCCAGCAAACGTAGTCATGAAGAGTAACAACTTCTCCTGGCTTCAGTTTACGGATACACTGAAGCTGTGGGGGTTGTAACAGCCAAAATGTCCATTAACCCCTAACCCCATCCAAATGTCAGATGTAATCCCAGGAGCACTGACTAAAAATCGACTGGGCATACCAGGAGGTCTAATTTCCCAGATGTCTCGGTGAATTACCCAATCCCACATGCATCCTCCCCATGGACCCGGCAGGATTCGGTATGTGGGAGCCCACACCCCCTGAACCGGTCCATATGCTTGGAAGGAGCACTGAGAACGTCTGCACTTCCACCCAGAAAGTTTCCAAGTATGTCTCCATGGCCACAGATCAGATGGTACTCCTGATGTGTCTGTAAGGGCAGTGGGCCAAGCCTGATGCTTTAGATCATTCCGAATGGCCATTAGCTGGTCATTCAAGAAATCCTGAATCTCTGAGCATGCTAGATCCCACTGCAATGCCTTCCCAGCCTCAGTGATATTCAATACCATCTCTGTCAGCCACTTCTAGGTCATTCAACTAAGGGCGGAAATAACAGGTAACTCACCAACTCCAGCCTGTACCTGGGTTAGTTGTGCTCCAGAAACAAGGCCAATGGCCTTCTCTAGTTGCCCCAATTTCTCATCATGTTCTTGGTTCTTAAAAATATTCCACACTGCTGCTGCATTATTGGCCCCATCCCAAAGGGATCCGGTCAAGTGTCTCTTCTTTCTAGAGGAAATAACCCAAGCCCTCTGTTGTGCTAATCTAATGGCAGCCCCCTGTGAGCAATTATAAATTCTTGGGGTTCACTGGTAGTGATATCATATACTTTTATCTCCACTGATCCATTCAATTGTTCGCTTATATGGGATATCCTGAACCTTAAAAATATATTTTTTCAAACAATATTTAAATAAATCACTAAAGTGTGAAGGCCTTAGTCATTGGTTTTATCAAATATATGGCATTGTCTGTATTTGAATGTGTTATAGGGGTAATAGTGTAATGGAGGAGATGGCAGGGGCAATGGCAACAAGGTGCCTTTGGTACTTATCATTTACAATCCAATTAGGGAGGGCAATACATGCTGAAGGACTTATCCAAAACACAGGGCGCAGCCTGTAGAATAAACCCCAAAATCCAATCAATACCACGTTCCCAAGCATGGGTCCCTCAAGTTTCTTCCTGCCAGTGTATAATTCTTTGTTTCTTCACCAGGGTCAGTTCTTAATGTCTCTTGTAGTCAGGAATCCCTGGACTTTGTGGTTTCAATGAAGCAAGTGTTCCTTCTTCTCTTTTCCTGAAACAGTGTGGTTTAGCATCATACAGGGGAGAGGTTACTAGCACATCACCCTGTAATGGTTTTGCTTCTTCTAGAAAAATCCAGAGGCACAGTAGGTCTGTCAGTGGACAAGGGAGAGGTTACTAGCACTTCACCTTGTCTTTTTTTTTTTTTTTTTTTTTTCTTTTTCCTGCTGTCCAGAAGACACAGCAGAGCTAGAAGGAGAAATAGGCTTATCATCAGTCGGAGAGTCCTCCCGAGGTGGAGGGGTCTTTTTACAGTGAGAAGCATGGGTCCAGGCAGGTAGTCCTTGGCACTTCACAGTGGTGGTGGTGGTTAACAGGACTTGGAAAGGGCCTTTCCAGTGTGGAGCCAAAGCAGTCTTTCGTTGATGGACTTTACGTAGACTCAGTCTCCTTGTTTCAATGAATGGCAGGGCTGCTAGGGTCTTTGGGTAGCACTTCTTTTATCTGTGAGAAAAGAAACCTAACACATTTCATTAATGCCTGGCAGTGTTTTGCAGATCTCATAGTTGCTTGGGAACATTCAGGCCCCCCTTTTCTTGGCTATCAGCCAAGTCTTAGCTGTGGGCAGTGTCCTTGGATGGTGCCAGCATCTTATCTTTGGACTGAGCTTGCTAGCTATTTTTCCTCAGTTAACTCGTTCTGTTCTTTTCCTTCTCCCCTTCTTGACTTCTTTTAACCTACAAAGGAAACTTCCACTTTTCACTCATACACCTTTTCCCAACAATGAACACATACACATTGCCATTATACAGTACATTAGTCTTATTATTCAATGTATGCCATGTACACCCTTCCAGTAAAATAACTTTATTACAGAGCTTTGGAGCAACAAACCAGGACAAGCACACCCACTTTTGAGGAGTCCACTCGGTACAACCTCAGGTGTCCAATAGCTTTCCTCCCTCCCCAGCCCTCTGGCTAGAAATCTGAAGTAGCCAGAAGGATCCCATGGGCAATATGGGGAGTGGGTTAACCTTCCATGTCCTTGCTTCCAAAGACTGTTGGTATGCAAATTTTAACAACATTTTTTTTCAATTAAAAAAAAAATCTGGCCAATGAAGTTTCTTTTTCTTACTTAAGCAACTGTATTAGACTTTAGTATATCACATTTTCCTGATTTATCCAAACACTTTTTGTATTCCAAGTTTAATAAAAACAAGTATCTGCTTTTTGATTTAACCCTTCTATTTAATTTTTAACTAGACTGTCTTATGAAGATATTAAACCCAACAATTCTGGCCACAAGACAAACACCACAAGACAGGACAAAGAACACAAAAATAGTTCCTATTGTACCAGTAAATGCATGGTACATTGAATGCTGTTCAGCTGGCATCCGTTTTCTGTGATGATCTGAAAGACAAAAGAACAGAGGTCTACCCCCTTCTGGGTAGTCAGTCATTGCTTAAAATATTTCCTTTACACATACTCTTGTTGATTTTAGACAAAACAGAGGAATTACCCCATATTTCCTTGTATTTGTTTCATAGGCAGCCCAGGTTTCAGTGGCTTCTACCTTATTAGTTAGAAAATTGCATTAATACAGATGCTTTCTGGCTTGCTTCCAGATCCAAAGCTATCCACAGCTTAAAAATTCTTATGTAAAAAGGGACACAATTAACTTTCCCAGACTTTTGATTGCCTTTTACTTCTAACTCCTGCTTTCAAACACCCAGTGATCTGAAAGAGACAACACAACCTATATTGGTAGGTTTGCATTTCTTTTACCTCTGCTACAATATACACTGCACATGTTCTGGGGAAAATGCACATCCTCTCCACAATTCAATTTCCACAACACTAGCCACATCAATTTCTACACAAGGTGTAACTGTTTCTTTTGTGCTTACAAAATCTCCATGCACCCCTAGTAAAGTGACAGCTCAACCACACAGAGCCAGGGGGACTGTCCTCCTCTCTCTTTTTACCAGATCTTTTATCTGCTATTTTGTTACCCAAAAACAAATTCAAATCTTTATTCTTTCCTGAACACTGGGTAAAAGCCATTTACTTAACATATAATTCAAAGGGCTATCCTTAGAGGGTTTTACCAGAGACCCACCCATCTGCCTGCTGATACTCTAACAGAGAATTACACAGAGAACAGAGGGAATTATGGCCTAATAGGATCCTATTACAGGAATTTCTACTAATACTGACCACTACAGGGGACAGGACAGAAGGATCCCAATTCAACCTCAGAGCTTCATCGCACGCGATGGCTTCCACTCCGAGGAATTACAAATGAGAGGCTCAGTTCCATCCACACACCTAACGCCTAAATGTATAAGACAGAAATTCATTAACCGGAGTTGCCAGTAACTGTCACCAAAATATCGGGTCCACCTAGCTGAGAGCCAATAACAGCCAGACAGGGATAAGGAAGAATTGCTTTATTCTGCAGAAGAAAGGAGAGCTTTGCACTTTAGTACAAAAACTCTGTCTTACACACATTTTTACCATTTCAATTATTATCCTGGGGATCTGAAATCCCCCATGCTTATAATTACTTACTCCTTTCCTTCCACTATGCCCTCAAAGTTTCCAACCTGTTCTCCAATCTCTCTATCTATTGCCTGCCCGCTTGGGCCCGATCCTGCTTTTCTCGCTGAACCGTCCCTTCCATGGGCACCAGCTTTTTCACTACCAATTTAGATAGGAGGGTGGGCTTTTCAACTAGCCCCCACCCTTCCTGGTCTCTTCTCTTAAACATTCTTACTCACAAGGCTACCCAACTCCTCCCTCGTGAAGCTTGTCACTTGGGCAAAATGCATGGCCCATTGGCATTTAACTATTCAATTTTCTCTTGTGGCAAACACACTGCTCTTACAGCATATGCAAACACAAATGGTTAAATTCTGACAAGTCCCTGAAGGACCGGTACTTGCTTAGCCAGTGCTTCCTTTTCTTCCTGGAAGTCCTGTCTCAAGGCTTGCAACTTGCCCTGGGCGTAGGTTTGAGTTGCTGCCTGGTTCATGATCTATGCTCTTAATTGCTCAATTCTAGTTATCAAGTACACAACTCTTCCCTTTTCTCCAACTTCTCTATTGCCCAGTCCTGCTACGACTGGGGTAGATCCACCTGACACCCTTCCCGGTCAGCCGGGGTGGAAAGAGGAATGCTAAATCCCTCTCCGGTTCTCAGACTTACTGCGGCTGAGAGTAGGCACACTTTCATACTCACACACATACGTCCAGACTGGCCATGTCTGTGTATAACGTTCAGAGAAGGTGCTGTGCAATCTCCAACTTGCTTCCTCTCTTGGGAGGGCAGTTCTTTTACACCCTGAGGTCTCCTGCGGCGTCTTTTCAGTGATTCCAGTCCAGGCCGGCTGCCTGTGGCTTCTTCAGCTTCCCCAAACCACGCCAGCTCCAGGGTCGCAAAGGCAGACTGTTGGATCTCACTGGACAGTTAAGCTTTGCAAATGTAATCTCAGCACTGTAACTTGTATTGCCTTTGGTTTGACTATGTCTATATTTTTTCACAGTCAGCTGGGGCCGAAAGCAGTTTTTCTTTGTACTTAGCCTGGTCTGCGTTGATTCTTGACCTTGAACGCAGATTAACTTTCTCTTTATCTCTGGACGAAGCTGAATTTCAAATTAACCCGTTCCTTTCCTCAATAGACAAATTGCTCCCATTGTGTGTCAGAGGCTTTTTGGTGATTAAAAGCTCCTCTGAGATGTATGATCTTATCTAGATTGAAGGTACCTTCTAGTGGGCATTGTTTAGATGAATTTTCACGCGTGTAATGATTCCAATTCTCTAAATACCTGCAGGTTTTAGTACCATAATGTACGTACATGAAATAAGATGGGGTACCCTTAGGAGGTGAGAGGGAATCCTTAGGCTGTCCCTCACCCATTTTCCAATCACACACTCAAAAGGGGAAGGATGCCCTGTCCGCGCTAGCGGTTCATAAACTAAGGACTCTCCCTACAGGGTATTCACACAGGAGTGACTAACGAGGATAGCCATGACCCCCTACACCTCCCTTCAGCAAAGAGCGTCGGCTAATCTCAGAGAGAAAGCGCCGCTTACTCTGTTGCATCCAGTGAGATGGTCAGACTGTCAGTGGCTCACACGGAGAGGAAAAGGGGAGGGAAGATGGGTGCACACACTCCTAGACCCAGGTAGCCTCCTCGCCGGACGATGCCAGGCCGAGTCAACCTACATGGGTCGGATCTCCTAAAAGATCCTCTAGTTACCGGGCTTGCGTTAGAGTAGTTCTGGTCACGAGCCAAAAGACTTCGCAGAGTACTCTGGGCGTCTTCCGGTAACACTCAATTCACACTGTGTACACACACACACACACACACACACACACACACACACACACACACACACACACACACACACCAAGGCCTTCTACCAGGTACTACTCCTGAGTACCTCCAGGTACTATTCCCAAGTACCTTGATGCATCACTTGAGGCGGTAAAAACCCCTCTTGAGGCGGTAACAACCCCTCAACACAGGTGCAAACCCTATGCACCTAGCATATGCTTACAGGGGGCGGCAAACAATTCCCCTATTACGCCGCTCAGCATCTGACCTTGCTGCACAGTCAATAAGTTCGGATGGCGTGAGCCCAACAGGGGCAGACGGCCCCACGGACAGTCCTCCTCCGACACCCCAATAGAGATTTCAAAAGGTCTCTTACCTCTATTGTGGCACCATGGGGTTCGAAGGGGAACGATCCGTAGCAGCTGCCGTTGCCTCAGTGGGCGTTGCCATCCCGGACGAGCCCCCAAATTGTCGGAGAAAAACTGAGTTCTCACTATTTGTTTAGGTATAGCAAGTCAGATGTTTATTAACTCTCACATGTGCAGAGGGAGAGAGCTAAACAGGTCTCTCAACAGGTAAACAATTACAGCAAGCATTTATACCTTTTGTTACAGACAATAATGAGCAACAGTTGCATTTTGTTTATACATAGGCCATCTTGATATCTCATTTCCTCAGTTGTTTTGACTCTTGCCAACATACAATTATTTTCTATACCTTATCTACCCAAGGTCTTCTACACTTTATCTATGCTGAGGTCATCATAACTTCTTACACAGCTCTTTCTCACCCGCCTCACACAATCCTCGCTTCTACAAATCTCGCGTTATCAGGGTTACAGTTAGCCTGACTCTTGCTAACAAACGTCATGCATTACAGTTCCCTTCTGTCAGTTCTTTTCTCTGCTTCCACACAGGGTACAACCCAGACTAATAAGTAGCTGTCACCCTTGCCTTCTAACCTGGGGTGCCATTTACAATGCTTTTCTGCCATAGCTTCCAGCCTGGACTGCTTACAGCTTCCACTAGGAAAATTACTCCCAGCTGGGTGACCCCAACACACTCCCAGTCTTAGACTTTCCCCCAGAAATATGTCCTGTACTACCCAGCTCTCTCCTGGACAATACAAATATATATAAAGTCCGTTATTTTTTTAATAGAAATACTATGCCCGCAACTTGCCATGCCAAATGGAGTTTCCCAGACACTTCAGTTTAAGCACAGTGGATCAGATAGAACAATAAAACAAGTTTATTAACTACAAACAGAGATTTTAAGTTATTACAAGTAATGAGGCATACAAGTCAGAAATGATTACACGAAAAATAAAAATAAAATGCATCTGGTGCCTAACTTAACAAACTATGTTAAACTGAAAGCAAAGTTTTCTCACCACATGCTTTCAGAGTCTTACTGACTAAACATCTTAGATCAGGATCCCTTCTCCCAGAATCCAACAAATGCTTCCTTTGTCAATTCAGGTGCCATAAATGCAAAAAGCAGGGAGACGGAGAGTGGCCCCTGGGATGTTTGTCCCTCTTTTTTATAGTTTCATTCCCCCTCTTTCCAGCTGGGTACCAGGAGACAAAATCAGGAACAATGTTCCATGCTGCTTTTTCCTCATCTGTTTGAGCTTCCTGTGTTTCCTTTCCTGCTTGATGACTCTGTTTACCACTTAAATGCAAACTAAATAGAGCACACATTCCTTTGTTTGAGACAGACCTGTTCGCCAACCTGAGTTTGGAACATGGTTAAGATCACCAGACAGCGGAATTGCAACTTCACGTACAATGTTGCCACACACATATCAGGATAATAATGATCAGCAAACTATGAATTTTCAAATGATAGCTCACAAGGCATAGTTTGTACAGAGATTATTACAATAATATGTAGGGTATGGACACAGCAGTACATTCTATCACAATAGGATAAACTTAGAGTGTGAGAACTTTATTTTAAAATCCCTTCTGACATACATGTTTGCTTTAGAAAAGTAGAGTATGAGGGTGGCTTGGGCCTTTTTAATAGTACGTTAATATCCAGCAGTGCTAAATGGATTTCAAAAGGAGAAGATTTGACAACTTTTGGAAAAATTCTGTATATGATCAGAGCAAGGTGACAAGAATCAAAGAGTAAAGGAAAAACTACTGGTTAGTATTCCACCCTAGGCAAGCTGTATTGAATTGCCTTGGCATAGCCCCAGATTGGGTGGTGCAGAGCTGCACCACCCCAATGGGAGCATCAAGAGCCAGGCAGCCCCATTCTGCCTCCCACAGCTCTCCACTTGTACTAGAAGAAGAACAAACTGTGCCATCCTTTTAATGGGTGCACTCTACTGCTCCATGACAATGCCCATGATATAGCTGCCATGTAACAGCTCACCATCACTCACTTTCAGCTGAGTTGCCCCCAGGAGGAACACTTCAATAGCATCCTCTCATCTCCCCCAACTGCAGGGGCTGCTATTTTAGTAAGTCTGTATGCAGACCATACAAGGGTTGGCTGCTCCTTACTCCCCTGTTATTGCAAAGACACACAGGACTAGCCATGATCTGACCTTCAGCATCACAATTAAGTCAAAGGAAGCAATATTTAAGCAGCAGAAGTTTCATTGCCCTGAAGTTTCTCTGTCACATTATCAGTTAATATATTTGTTAATATATTAAAGATGCTCGGGTTCCATAAGGCAGCTTTGTTGTGCTTCTCCAGACTGTAGATAAAGGGATGTAGGCTTCTTGACTTGCTCCTTAAAGACAATAGAAAAGGGGAGGGGAGCAACCACCCAGTTGCCCTTAGAGGATGAGACAGGAAACTGTGGTGTGTAGGACTCCTAAGACCTTCTTCCTTAGTTAGGCTTTCCACTCGCTGTGGGAGGAGAGGGGGCTAAGATGTGTCTTGGGGAGGCAGCTCTGTGGGAACAAGGATACTTTTAAGAAGGGGTGTGTGTTGCGGGAACTGGAAAGGCAGAACTGCAGCCTCACCCCACCCCCAAATGAATCAAAGTGGGATTTTTAGAAACTCTCAAGGTTCCTACCCTAACTTTCAATGGGACTTGTACACCTAAGTCACTTACATGTTTCTGAAAATCATGCCCACAGACAACTTGGATGCCTTTCAGGTAAGTATTCAAACCTTTGAATCTTTCTGTCTCCAGAAACTTTTTGAAGTTTACCCTTCATACTGCAATAACTAATGCATTCATGAATATTCATTCAAGGTAACAGTTCTTGTGATGCGATTGTGTCACTTCTAAATAATTAAAGGTTCTTTGACAACACCTGCGAAACCTGCCTGACTTTTAAAATAAGCACAGTCTTTTTTTAATGTTTATATTTTTATTACGTTACAAATGCCACCATGGGAACATGGTCAAACAGATGATTTTGAGAGTTGTACTCTGAAGAAATGGGGAAAGCAGAAAAACATTCTTTAGAGAAAAGTAAATTAGAAAGATTGGTTACATTAGAAGGCACATAAGCTTTTGTGATCTATCTGTTGGCAGTAGCTCTCCTTACTAAAGAGACTTGACTGATCAGAGCATTGCTTAAATGAATTCAGAAGCAGGAAATGTTAAAATGTGCACTGGAGCAAAAAAAAAAAAAAAAAAATCAAATCTAAAAGAGGGGGTGGGGGGAAGGAGAAGGCAAAAGTTACTCCGAAAACTGAGTGGCTTCCAATTTTCTCACTCTCCTTCCATGGAGCAGTGCTTGTCCTCTGTGGAGAGCATGTGGGCTTTTTAGTCTTAATCTACATATGTCCTCAGATTCAAGGAAAAATCTCACCAACATCAGATCTATCACAGAGGGCTGTGGCAATAATGTGGAGCCTTGTGCATCAGCACTCCTCCTTTCCCATGTGACAGGGCAGTTCCTTGCCCCACACGCTTCCAGGAGGACTGTGATAGCACTGGGAATGTCAGCATTCTTGTATACTGGTGGTAAATTCCCCATGGGAGGGAAGTGGGGTGGAAGGCGGGAAGAGGTGAAGGGGTTTTGAATGATAATTCAGAAAGCTGCTCTTCTTCAGTCTTACTTTCTCTTTCTTTAGGCATTGGCCCTGAAACTTCAGAACCCCAGGTAGGTTTGTAGAGATTTCTGCAGTCTCCGGGGGTGGGGAATGTTGTTTCTAAGGCTCATCCCCTTTCCTTTGATAGATATTGCCCAGTGACACCCAATTCCATTCCTTCCATGGCAAAAAGTGGAGAAGGCCCTAATATTAGGACGATGTGGAAAAGACTAAGAAGGTACAAAGGAATTCCAGGGCAATGATCCTTGGCTTTGCATGGATTTGACAGCTGCCTGATAACAACAGCTTCACGACTAGGAGATGTAAGTCTGTTGGGCCAGTGAGATAAGGATTTTGCCTTAGACTGACACTACGGACACTGTTGCTGCAGTGCTTTGAAATCTGAGTGTGGTCAAAGCAGCCAGAAGAGCTCCATCTTAGAGATTCCCACTCTCACTTCGGAGGTATTCAAATTGAGGTAAACAATCTAGTGTGGAGAAAGACCGTGAGTATTTTTAGATACCTTTTAGATGGAAAAGGAGGGGGCAGAAGTCAAGGTGTTTCTTTAAAAGGTTAGAAAGGCCTAAGTTATGGCATTGGGCTGAGGTTTTCAGAGAGGCGAAAGGAAATTTAGTGTACCAGTATCTTCTGGCGCTCCCAGGAAGCAGAGCTACAGAGGGTGAAACTTGTGGTCACCTCCATGCCCAGACCTCCCACTGACCTGTGCAGGGAAAGGACAGGACTATGGCTCTGCCTTCATTCTGCCCCATGTGCCTAAGCTAACAGACAGCAGCACTGGCCCTACAGAGTCTTTCCACCTCCTTACTGCAAAGGTTTCCGCTGTGTCCAGTCTCTATCTAAGGATGCAAAGGGAGGAGACTTTTCTTGTATCCGCTCTTCTTTCTCCCCACAGGGGCCAGACGCAATCTGGCCCCAAATTAAATCAGGCTTTCCTTCTGGTGGGGAATAATGGGCAATTTCTACCTAAAAGCCATCTGGGTTTAGAGACTTTAGCTTGCAAAATGTGCTCTGTTGTACAGGGCTGAGGGAAAACATAGCTGAACTGCTTTTAACTTGGTGATTAGAAGCACAGTAATAATGCATTCCTTCCATTTCCTCCAAACTTGTCTGAAATGGACATCATGACGATAGCATTAATATTTCACTGTTCAGTAATATTTCAGGGAACATCACACAGGAGTAAAGCAAAGAGATGCACTTTGAGCTATTTCAGCTGCAGCATCCAACATGCTTGACATACAAAGCACAGATTCATCTTCTAGATGATTAGATAACTGGGTCCCCCCTCCTCTTTTGAGACCTAGCGGCTTCTTGTTCCCATATGGAGTCCTAGAGGCATAATGTAAGGCTTCTTCACTTAGTTCAATTATGAGTTCCAAATTGCTTCTTAGAGCTTTTCAATCAAATGAGTCACAGGACATGTCCTTTTCGGAGGCACTGCAGTAGTAGTGTGTATAGAAGTATAGAGCCTAATCCAAATCCAAAGGGAGTTTCTCCATTGATTTCAATGGGCTTTGAATCAGGCCCATGCGACATAAGTTTTCTGCAGGTTTTTCTCTTCTGCATATATGAAAAACTTTTTAAGGAAAATTAACAGCAGCTCTGACAAACCTGCAGTAAACCTTGGTTCTTGTACCGCTCTGTCAATATGCTCAGGGGAAGCAATTACTTCCAGACCATGAGTGGTGGCTTCTGTTGTAATAGACATAGCATTAACACCATTATAATGTAATTTCAGCAATCATGCATGTACCCAGCACTATTTAAATATATTTTGCAGCTGTTTTTCCCTCTAGGTATATTCTATCTAAAACATTTAATCAGTAAGCAGATGTTAAACTAGTATTCTTTTTTTTTTTAAACTTGGTGTTTTATGCATTTCTACTTATCAGTTGATACCCAAATTCAATCAGTGCTTATGCTACCATGCATGATATAGTTACCATTTATAGATATCTATACAAATTGGATGTTTACATATATTTGTATAATCGGCTATGCTTTAGACAGCTGCAGCTAACAATAAATGCACCACTATACACAGCTTTTGTCCAATGAGACAAATTCTTCTGATTTTTTTTCTTCACAGAATAAGCTGCTAATCATTTTGGATTGAGCGATCATAAAACAAAACAATCCTGATATGTAGCCAACTGTTTGGTTTTGTGCTACCCTCTTTCAGCACCTATGATTCAACCAAGTCTACCTTTCCTAACTCTTATTGCATGCAGCATTAAACATTATTAAACCAAATGTTGGAATAATTTTATTCTGTGCCCTCAGAGTGCACACACAGTGCAGTTTTACTGTGCTTTTAACACCTAAGGCAGAAATTTTCCTGTCAATAAATACATTCAAATAAGTTCTCTCTAATTATGATATTTGCTCAGTCAGTTTTAACACATACTCCAAATCCACGTTACTGCAGTTCTCCTATTGCTAGTCAAAATATGACTGCTTAATTTATGAGCTTTATCTTGTAGGAGGTCAGTGTGGGATGGTCTTGCATTATGCAAAACAAGAGTTATTTCTTATGCCTTTTTTCAGAGTGTCAAATCAAAGGCAGAATTCCTAGGGTTACTATGAGATAAAACATTTACAAGCAAACTCAATGCACTGAAAATATAAAACACTCCTGCTGTGTTACACTTCATATTCAGAGCCAAGCCTTGAAGTCCTTATGTAGGAAAACTTCTGGTTGGCTTCTGAATACTTGTGTAGCTTGAGTTAATTTGGGTGCAAAATGCCTAAATTACTGATCCCTGGCTTAATCTCTTAGGAGGCTACTTGAAGAATTGTCTCAGAGATTTGAGATGGAAAGACTTATTAAAGTCCAGATCAGTATAAGCATAAATCACAACATTATTAATGAATGAAAAAGTATAACAATGACTTGCATTATGCATATTCTCAAACCATATAGGGGGATACCTGCAGCGAGGATGGAAGAGGGAGCCTATCTTCCCTGGGTTTGGTGTTAAGGTTTCTACCATCTGACCGTCCCGACTTCCCAACTAAGGCCTGGCCATACACCATCCCCTTACATACATACATACATACATTACCGGGACAAAATTTGATTCTCAGCCCCCTCTCCATGTTTGGTATTCCAGGGGACCAATTTTAGGGTTGCAGTTTCTTGCACAGCCAGTTTGCATCAATACCTTTCACAATGGTTTTGACACATCAGTGTGGTTTCAAATGTATCTAAAAAAATGCTATGTTAAGCCCATGATGTTATTGCAGATTATATGTTCATCAGAAGATACGAATTACTAAATCTTATGACCCTTGGGTCAATCCCTCATGCTAAGTATTCAGGCCTTTGCTAAGTGCTAGGCCTCAAACTTACTGCCAAGTCTGTTTTAAGACAATTCTTCATTTTGTGTACTCCTGCTTACAAGGATTATTCATTATTTATTTCTTAAACATCTTAATAGTATAGGTTATTGTCTGAACCCTGAATATGTTACCTAAGTGAGGTCATAGGTTGGAGATCAGGCCAAAGGTCAACAGTGTCCAAAGCAGACTAGCAAGCATTTTTCACCCCTTTTTCCTGTTTATTTTTATTTAATTTTATATATAAAATAAAAAAAACAGGGCCCAAACACAGCCCCAATCTAAGCAGGTACAATTTTGCTGGTAGTTTCCCCTCTTAAAGCATGCCTGAATTTGGCATTAGGAATTTAAGACTTGATCGAACTCCCATTGAAGTCCACCAAGACTCAGATTTCAATGGGAGTTGGATCAAACCTGCATTCACAAAAAGAGGCCTATACATTTTTACAGTGAGATTGCCCCATCCTTGCATGGATGTGCAGGAGGGACAGGTGTACGGAGGCTGGGAGGGAAGAGGAGGGAGGAAATCATCTGCACTACCCTAAATGATGGCCCAGCCCTTATGTTCCTCCTTTGCATTGCACTTGGGGTGGAATTATGCTTCAGGGAGATGGTCCCTCCCTAAGATTCACCCAGAGCAGTGCAGCTGCCCACCAGCCCTTGCTCAGAGCTGTACCTAAATGGTGTAATTTAACCCTTAGTTTACACAGATACAATAAGGAAAAAAATCAGAAAATGGAAAAAAAAAATAAGATTCTTATAGAAATGTCAGCTGTGCAATGTTTCAAATGAGATTTAATAGGCCAAATTCAGAACGGATGTGTAAATGTAGACCCAGTTGATCTATCTTAGATAGACACGCAACACCACACTATCTAAAGGAGCCTACGTTGGTGCAATTTAAATGTCAAGGAGCTGTAAGAAGTTGTAAGTTAAAGTTCAGGGACTGCTTTAACCTACACCTTCTCTGCTCCTCAGGATGAGCATTACATCAATGTAGTCTCTCTCTGAACTTCTAACTCGATTCCCTTAGATCCACTTGCACCGCCCTGCCGATAGCTACGCAAGAGGGTTCTAACTTGTACCACCTCACTCATCGTTTTGCCAACTCATGATTTTATTGGGAGTTTTGTGATGTGTGTCTTTTTTTAAAGCCCCAGTTCCTAGAGCCATGTGAATGTCAGCTTTCTGTCTGTCTTTCAAGTTTCTCACTTTTCCTGATGCAAAGTAAAGCATAAAAGTTACCTGCGTGTATTCAAAAGGCTAAAACTGAAAATAAATAAAAACAGCTCAAACATAGTTTCTCTTAAATTTTATTATTGTAAGTTGATCTGTAAGTGATTCGGGGGGGGGGGGGCTGAATCATGATTTTTCTATATTTCTATATTTGGGAATACTGTACTCGTCACCCTGTATTCAATATTTTCTATTCATGTCTGACCTGCTAAATACCAACCCTATGATATTACTATTCATTTTATCAATTGTATAGCAAGTTCAAAATTAATGTTCTTACAGAAATATTCAGCCACAGTGCTCAGACTCACTTTCATAAGTCACATAACATAGGAAAGGACAGTTATGTACAGTGGGCTCAGATTGCTGCTGGTACAGGAGGTGCACATTTTAATCTCTTTGCATGAGCCAGGACCATGGTCCTAGATGGTATGAAACTTGGGATCCCTGATAGCAAATAAAAACTGCTATCCCCTGGCAGAATTCCCAGGCTGGATGGCATTGTGAACACTATCTGTGTACAAAAGCTGTTTCCTTTCCCTTTAAAAAAAATTAGCATGGAGCTAGAAGGCAAAGTTTTAAAAAGCTCTTAAATTCCATTGATTATCAGTGGAACTCAGGTGGGTAAGTCACTTAGGAACTCTAGAAAATTTTACACACTGTCTTAGATGTTTCAAACAGTTTGCTTCGCTTGGTCCTCCAGCAATGTTAAACATTCATCTAATCACCCTACTGCTTCAGCATCAGTCTTACACACCTTTGGAATTCACTTTGCTCAGATTTTCTAGTGAATGAATGAATTGGCAGGAATGCTCATGGAAACAGCACATTTTAAGTGAATATTAGAGAATATTCAAGGAAAGCATATTGAAGGCCAGTTTCTCAACTGGTGTAAATTGGCATAGCCCCACTGAACTCAGTGGAGCAACACTGATTTGGCCCTGACCTTGGAAATATGTGCTAATACCCCAAATTACCAATCTATAGTTCAGTTTCCCAAATGTTCTTCTATCTTCTCTGTAAGAGTCTGTTTCAGTAAAGGCCCATGGTAATAGGCTCATTCCCTAGAATGTTCTTAAATACATTCACCTTTGCTGTGTTGAGTTAGAGAAAAGATTTACAGAAAATATCCTCCCTACTAGTATTGGGAGAATGTCTTAAGATTTGCTGCATTTAACTGAATGAGATGGAAAACAGAAATCCAAAATTGTGCCTACTGTTCTAGCATGTCTTCTGTCGCTATCCATAAATTAATATTAGAAACTGTCAACATATTTTTCTGGGCAAAATGGCTTTTCAACAATATGGGAATTTGGCAAATGTTAGTGTGACATAATACAACATCTTGAAGATATTTTTCCCTCCCCCATGAAAAGTGTTTAATTCCCAACCAGCTCTCGGGGCAAAATAACCTATGGTCTTATTCCGATTTTATAATTTCTTCAAGAATAAGTTAAGCAGTATTGATTGTGCCAGAATTCCACAAGAGTTTCAATTATTTCATTCGGCTAATTTGTATAAGGCTTCATTAGAGTCTTTAAAATTTCAACAAAATGTCTCATTGTTTCCCTCATTGAGCATCCTAGTTAGCAAGTAGCTTATATACAACCATTGTAACGTTGTTACCGTAGCCTGAATCTCTTTGCAACTGAGTTTGTACACGCCAATACACACTGAATTATGCTATCATCTGGTTAGAATGTCTTATTGCTTGAATGGTCACTGAACTGATCAGTCAGCAGAAGAGCTCTGAAAGAATTATTTTGACCTCAATGACTTAAAACTGAAAGCACAAGCTCATCAAAAAAATATTAAGTCTCCAGTGTCGTTCATTCATTTCATTGCACTCTGTGCAAAATCAACCAAGTTAGTGATGTTAAGATGCTTAAAGCACTGAGAATTCAGATACTTCCCATTTACACCCAACATAATGAGGCCCCATAGCTTTCCTACATGCAAACAGACTCCTTTAAAAAAAAATCCAGGGCCATTTTTCACACTTGAGCGTAATGTTTGTTGTTCCTTTTGTTTTGGCAGAAGCTTTGAGAAGGACCCTGTCTCATCAGCATCTAAATTTGTTCAGACTCTAGGCCTTCACTTGTCATTAAATTAAGCAATGAAAGCCTTAAAGGATCGATTGATTCAGCAGGTGGTGACATCATCTCACCAGCAAGACAGTTGCCAAATTCTATATTCCTGTTAATATTGATCCGGCCTACCTTCACTTGCAGAAAAAGGAACATTTCCACCTAACTCAGTGACATTGGAGTGCTTTTTGTCTTACAGCTGCACATGAAATTGGTGTGTTTTAGCATTAGTTTTGCACAACTACATGTAAAAATTCCTTGTCCAAGGCTTCATTGTACCAGCTTTTCTAAATTCACAATTTTCTTAGCCCTGATGGACAGATCCTGAATTTCTTAGTCAGTTTTTAATCACTCATTGACTTAAATAGCAGATTTGTCTGAGCAGGGTCTGAATAAAAGCAGACTGAGGACTTCAAGGATTTGGCACTGAAATAGGTAATTACTTTAAATTTTCTTGAGAAAAACAGGAGAACTGCGTGTACAATGAAGACAGCTGCAAAGTAGCTTGTGATCAGGGATTCTCACACATTCTGTGAAATTCAGCAGGGAATAAAAACGTCATTCTGCAGTATGTAGTTTTCCCTACAATTTATTGTAATAATGAAATTACAGAACATGCCAAAAAGCATTACACTCGTCACCATTGGCAACAGCACATTTGCCCTAGGTCAGAGAGGAGCACAAGTTTTATTTAAACAAACAAACAAACAAACCACATCCCCTCCATAAGAAGCAAGCTTAAAAAAAAAGGATAAAAATTAAACTTTGGATAGAACTAAATTTCCATGTGTTTGAATCATCATCTATAGATGACATACTCTTATCTTGTATTTGCACACCTAGTATTGAATTCAGAAATGGAAAAATATATTGGAAGCTGTGATTTCTTAACAAACATGAGATAACGTGAAGAATAGTGATTGGTCTTCATTAAACTAGAAAATAATGCTCAACTTGATTTGACAACAGTGGTTTTATGACACTTTCTTCCATGAGTGCTTAGAGTAATTAATACATATGCATTGCGACAGACCTTCAGCACACAAAGCCAGAGGGATGGTGGTGAGGACTGCAACTGGCAGAATTTCCTGTTCTGAAAGGGACCACAAAACGGTTCTGAGAATTTAAAAAGTCTAGGGAAGACTGTTCAAGGTATAAACAAAGAGCCCAGATGTTCCCTAACCCCTCAATTTTAATTAGCATTGGGAGTTTTTAGGGTTCTTATTTCTGTTCTTTCAACACAGAGCAGTGTTTCAGCATTCTGACATTCATACAATTAATCTGTCTACAATGTCCTCTGTTTGCTTGCTACTCTGTCACACATTGAGGAAGAAGTAATTGATTTATAATGGGTATGAGTTACAATATACAATTTTGATGCAACTGTATTTGCTGTTAAGTCATGGAAAGTGAGAGCTGTACAACAAAAGAACATATTAGAAAAAGAAAGGACCTTCCTGCTTCACATGCTGAACCATTTTTTTATACTGTTGATCCATGTGTAAGTATAACATGCATTGCACAGTTCTCATGGCAGAGTAGAGACAGTCCTGCACACTATTCAGGAAGGTCTGGCCTTATTCACCATTGCCCTGCACGTTTTGTGTAATCACACCAGTGCAAAGAAGATTAACAGCACTACTGTTCTGATTTGTTAGCATTTTGCACTCACTTCACCCTAAATGTCTAAAGCTGTGTAACAGTTGTTGGTCCACCATTCCCCCTCCTGTTTGGATGTGGAATTGTAGTCCTTTTGCCTCAGTTTCCTCCACTGTCCTACTCTTGCCATAAGTGTCCTGGCCCTCCAGCCAGACCATTGTGCAGAGTCCTGACACCTTCTGGGCTATGGAGTCCTCCCCTAAAGTCCAACAGAAGTGTAAACAAACCCAAACCTTCAGCCCTGGTGCTGCTGGGCTTACCTGGCAGCTGTCTCATCACAGTAATGTCTTTGCTGAGCTATCCAGGGGTCGGCAACGTTCGGCATGCAGCTCGCCAGGGTAAGCACCCTAGCGGGCCGGGCCAGTTTATTTACCTGCTGCCGTGGCAGGATCGGCCAATCGCGGCCCCCCACTCGCCGTGGTTCGCCATCCCGGGCCAATGGGGGCGGCGGGAAGCCGCGGCCAGCTCATCCCTTGGTCCGCTCCGCTTCTCGCCACCCCCATTGGCCCGGGATGGCGAACCACGGTGAGTGGGGGCCGCGATCGGCCGAACCTGTCGCGTCAACAGGTAAATAAACTGGCCCGGCCTGCTAGAGTGCTTACCCTGGCGAGTCGCGTGCCGAATGTTGCCGACCCCTGCACTATACTATCCTCCTGTCTAACTACAGGCTTCTGTGTCTCAGGCCTTGTCTACACTACGAGAGTAGTTCGATTTTACTTAAATCGAATATTTGGAATCGATATTGCAAAGTCGAACGTGTGTGTCCACACTAAGGACAGTAATTCGACTTTGTGAGTCCACACTAACGGGGAAAGCGTCGACATTGGAAGCGGTGCACTGTGGGCAGCTATCCCACAGTTCCCGCAGTCCCCGCTGCCCATTGGAATTCTGGGTCGAGCCAGCAATGCCTTCTGGGTAAAAAAATGTGTCGAGGGTGCTTTTGGGTAACTGTCGTCATCCATCCATCACTCACTCCCGCCCTCCCTCCCTCCCTGAAAGCGCCGTCGGGAAATCATTTCGCGCACTTTTCAAGTCATTGACAGCGCGGACGCCACAGCACTGTGAGCATGGAGCCCGCTGCAACCATCGCTGCAGTTGTGGCCGCTCTCAACGCCTCGCAGCTTATCATACAGGTTGCCCTGAGGCAGATGCAGAAAAGTCAGGCGAGGAGGCTACGTCAACGCGGTGATGGCCTGAAGTCTGAGAGTAGCACAGACCTCTCAGAAAGCAGGGGACCCAGCGCCGAGGACATCACGGTGGCAATGGGTCATGTTGATGCCGTGGAACGGCGATTCTGGGCCCGGGAAACAAGCACTGAGTGGTGGGACCGCATAGTGCTGCAGGTCTGGGATGAATCACAGTGGCTGCGAAACTTCCGCATGCGGAAGGGAACTTTCCTTGAACTTTGTGAGTTGCTGTCCCCTGCCCTGAAGCGCAATGACACCCGGATGCGACCAGCCCTGACTGTCCAGAAGCGAGTGGCCATAGCCCTCTGGAAGCTTGCAACGCCTGACTGCTACCGGTCAGTCGCGAGCCAGTTTGGGGTGGGCAAATCTACCGTGGGGGTTGTTGTGATGCAAGTAGCCAAGGCAATCGTTGATGTACTGCTGCCAAAGGTAGTGACCCTGGGAAACTTGGAGGCGATCATAGATGGCTTTGCAGCGATGGGATTCCCAAACTGCGGTGGGGCCATAGATGGAACTCACATCCCTATCCTGGCACCGGACCACCAGGCCAGCCAGTACATTAACAGAAAGGGCTACTTTTCCATGGTGCTGCAAGCACTGGTGGACCACAGGGGACGTTTTACCAACATCTACGTGGGATGGCCGGGCAAGGTTCATGACGCTCGTGTTTTCAGGAACTCTGGTCTGTTTAGACGGCTGCAGCAAGGTATTTACTTCCCGGACCACAAAATAACTGTTGGGGATGTGGAGATGCCTATAGTCATCCTCGGGGACCCAGCCTACCCGCTAATGCCCTGGCTCATGAAGCCCTATACAGGTGCCCTGGACACTGAAAAAGAACTCTTCAACTACCGGCTGAGCAAGTGCAGAATGGTGGTGGAGTGTGCTTTTGGACGTCTCAAGGGGAGATGGAGAAGCTTGCTGACTCGCTGTGATCTCAGCGAAACCAATATCCCCATTGTTATAGCAGCTTGCTGTGTGCTCCACAATCTCTGTGAGAGCAAGGGGGAGACCTTTATGGCGGGGTGGGAGGTTGAGGAAATTAGCCTGGCTGCTGATTACTCACAGCCAGACAGCCGGGCGATTAGAAGAGACCAGCGGGAAGCGCTGTGCATCCGGGAGGCTTTGAAAGCAAAGTTCCTGAGTGAGCAGGGTAACCTGTGACTTTCTAATTTTGTGTACAGAGAAGCCTTCACCCCACTTCCAACACACGTTTCAAAATAAAAATAGTTCAACTTTGTTAAAGCACACCGTTTTCTTTAATACTGTTTTCGCGGGAATTTTTAAAAACTGGGACGCAGACTGTGGTGCGGAGCGGGTGTAGTGTAGTCGCGCGAATGCAGCTTCTAAACTCAAGGACTGACAGGCTCCGCTGCGGTGGGATGGTTCTTTCAACGGAGCCTGTCACCCCTCCTGATAGGGACTGTGTGTATGGGGGGTCTATGTGACTTTGTGGCAGGGGGGGGACGGTTACAGATCCCCTGCTGTGTGGCTCTGTGATCCTGCCTAAGGACCGCCGCTTAAGATCTCTAACTGCCCTCCCCTGCCACAAAGTCACAGAGCAACCCACCCCCCACCACATAACATGAAAAGAACCTCCCAGACTAACCAGGGTAAGTAGTCACTGCATCACTGCACTATGTATGTGCCTTGCTGCTGTGCCTGCCCCCGACTATGTACCCTGCCAAAGGTGACTGTCCTGTCCAATTACCAACCCCCTTTCCCCCCCTCCTCCAAAAGAACATGATGGAAACAGTAGTTAACAGAAACATATTTTTTATTATCAACTACACATGGGACTGGGAAGTGAAACTTGGACGGGGGCTTGTGTCAGGCGGGACGGAAAGTACTTGTCAAACTTTGGGGAATGAGAGCCTTCTGCTGCTCGAGCTCTCTGCAGGGGTGGAGTGAGAGTTAGCAGGGACTCTGCTGCCTCTCCTTCTGTGCACTTTGGGTGAAGGGAGTATGGGACTTGGTGGCAGGGGAGGGCGGTTAGAGATGGACTGCAGCGGGGCTCTGTCCTCCTGCCTCCGTTCCTGCAGAACATCCACAAGGCGCCGGAGCGTGTCCGTTTGCTCCCTCAGTAGTCCAAGCAGGGTTTGAGTCGCCTGCTGGTCTTCCTGACGCCACCTCTCCTCCCGATCCATGTTTGCTTGGTGCATTCGGGTCAAGTTTTCCCGCCACTGGGTCTGCTGTACTGCCTGGGCTCGGGAGCAGGCTATAAGCTCTGAGAACATGTCCTCCCGTGTCCTCTTCTTCTTATGCCTAATCCTCCCTAGCCTCTGGGAGTGTGATGACAGGCTAGGTTGTGAGACAGTCGCAGATGGGGCTGTGGGAATGGGAAAAAGGGAGTGAATTCCTCAGAAAGCTAAATGTACTTGTGAACAAAGAACATAGTCTTTCTCTGTGAACAGGACCATGCACAGCACCTATCACATGCGCACTCAGCACAAGGTCGAATTCTCGGCCTTCGCATTCAGTGTCTGGGGTTTTGCAGAGCACTTTCGAGAACCCTGTCAGGACAACGGAATTGCTCTTGCACGCAGACATGGTAAGCCGTAGATTCGTGGCAGCTTAAAACTTTAATATTAGCAATGGCCTCATTTCACATTGAAATCAATGTCGGTCCCTGCTGCCAGCAATCCGGCAAGCAGGAAGTCTGCTCCTGTCCCACACCCTCGCGGCTGTCCCCGGGAACGATCCCTTTCGGCTGACCCTCTCCCGCCTCCACCGCTTGGCTGCAAACCAGCGGTTACAGTTCTGTAAAGGAACGGTAAAGCAGTCCCAACACTAACATTCCCCTACCTCATTCAAAGCAGGTCGTCATGAGCGACATCACCCTCATGAGGATCTCTGAGAGCGACAGACAGAGAATGCTCCGGGAAAGCCTTCAAAGACCAGGGCCGTATGCCGCCATGCTGTGCCAAGCAATGATTCCGGAGTACTTGCTAGTCTCGTGGCGCGGCAACGTGTCCTACAACGGAGGACCCAATAAGGCCGCTCTCCCCAAGAACCTAATGCAGCGGATTTCAAATTACCTGCAGGAGAGCTTCCTTGAGATGTCCCCGGAGGATTTCTGCTCCATCCCCGGACATATAGACCGCATCTTACTGTAGCTGCAGTAGCAGGGACTAAACAGTAGAGCGGCTTGGGCAGGACAATCATGCAAAACCGGACATTGCTAGATTTTTTTCAAATAGTTGCACTGCCCATGACTGAACCGTTAAGTTAATCAAACTAATCATGAGAAACCCATTTTTTAAATTGTTAATAATCATGTTCTGTTACAAATAAATGTTTAGATGTTTACAACACTTACTGGATGATCCTTCACCAGATTCTGTGTCCGGGGTAACGGCTGGGGAGGGTTGGTAGGGGATCTCTGTAAGGGTGATGAAGAGATCCTGGCTGTCGGGGAAATCAGCGTTGTGAGCGCTGTCGACTGCCTCGTCCTCCTCATCTCCTTCCTCATCTTCCCCGTCCGCTAACATGTCCGAGGATCCGGCCGTGGACACTATCCCATCCTCAGAGTCCACAGTCAGTGGTGGGGTAGTGGTGGCGGCCGCACCGAGGATGGAATGCAGTGCCTCGTAGAAACGGGATGTCTGGGGATGGGATCCGGAGCGTCCGTTTGCCTCTTTGGTCTTCTGGTAGCCTTGCCTCAGCTCCTTGATTTTCACGCGGCACTGCGTTACATCCCGGCTGTATCCTCTCTCTGCCATGTCTTTAGAGATCTTCTCATAGATCTTTGCATTCCGTCTTTTGGATCGCAGCTCGGAAAGCACGGACTCATCGCCCCACACAGCGATGAGATCCAAGACTTCCCGATCAGTCCATGCTGGGGCCCTCTTTCTATTCTGAGATTGCACTGCCATCAGTGCTGGAGAGCTCTGCATCGTTGCCAGTGCTGCTGAGCTCGCCACGATGTCCAGACAGGAAATGAGATTCAAACTGGCCAGACAGGAAAAGGAA
Organism: Trachemys scripta elegans; assembly: GCF_013100865.1. Taxonomy (NCBI): domain Eukaryota; kingdom Metazoa; phylum Chordata; order Testudines; family Emydidae; genus Trachemys; species Trachemys scripta. The sequence goes on along the minus strand of NC_048300.1, from coordinate 64,701,668 downwards.
TTCCAATTCAAATTTTCCCGGGGCTTTTCCTGTGTGGCAGTTCAGAACATCCGAGCTCTTACTGCTGTCCAGAGCGTCAACAGAGTGGTGCACTGTGGGATAGCTCCTGGAGCTATTAGCGTCGATTTCCATCCACACCTAGCCTAATTCGACATGGCCATGTCGAATTTAGCGCTACTCCCCTCGTCGGGGAGGAGTACAGAAGTCGAATTAAAGAGACCTCTATGTCGAACTAAATACCTTCGCGGTGTGGACGGGTGCAGGGTTAATTCGATGTAACGGCGCTAACTTCGACATAAACGTCTAGTGTAGACCAGGCCTCAATCAACCCCACAGACCAGGGGCTAGCATACTCCCCTCCTCACTCAGGGTGCAGGCAGGCTGTAGCTCTACTGGGCCTCTACCGCCAATCTAGATTCCAGCTCCTCCTGTGGAGTAGTCTGGCTATTCTTGTGTCCTTCTTTCTGGCTTCTCCCCAGAGGGAGAGTTCTCTTAACCTCCTCTTCTCTGGATCTTCCCTTCCTCCAACTTGGATCACCCTGTTCTTACTGGAAACAACCTCAGCTGGGCTTTATCTCTAATTAGACCTCACCCACTCTCCAGGTGTATCCAAATGGCTAATTAGTCTTTTAGGCCCATGTTAACATTTACACTCCACAGCATGGCATTACAAGCAGTGTGAAAAACAATACGTGATTTTTTTCTGAAAAATGTTGAAAAAAAATGAGGATTGTTTTTAATTTTCATGGTTTTCCCATCCTAACAGAATTAGGAGTTGAAAAAAGTGTTTTCTATCCTAAATTGGGTTGAAAAGTAAACATCTCTACAATTTTCATGAACTGAATATCCGGGGGGGGGGGGGGGAATGGATTAGGTCAATTGAAACATTTTGTTTCAACTTCAACCTTTTATTGACTCTAACTTATGCTTTGAAATAAAGTCATTTTGAAAATGGAAATTTTGTTTCAAAAGTGTCAAAATGGAGTGTTTTTACAATTTCAAAACTTTCTTTTCATTTTTTTCTAAATGGGAAGTTTGTCAACACAGAGTTTCAGTTTTGATGAATGTGCATTTTGGAAGTACTTGCCCTTGCAGTTCAAAATCCATTTCTTACTAAAACTGACAGAAGCAGGATATATTTTGTTTGCAAGTTTGTCTAGCTGGGTGTCTAATTAACACCAAGCAGGGACACCATCTGGCTCAGGGGTAGCAGAGTAGTGAACATGTTCCTGATTGTGCCAGAGGCCATCTCCCATACCTGTGATAAACGGGATCAGAACCATACATTAGGAACAAAAGAAGCCTAGGAGCAAACTGACCATGAGCTGGGCTCAGCTTAATGCGTGGCAGTAAAACTGAGGTAAAAAGTGAAAAAAAAATAATTGTGAAAAGTTCAGAATATAGTTTTGAATTCATGTATAACTCCCAGGGTCTGTGGCCATTTCTTCTTCTCTGTAAATAGAACTGGGTGTCGGAGAAAAACAGAGTTCTTACTATTTGTTTAGGTATAGCAAGTCAGATGCTTTATTAACTTTCACAATTGCGCAGAGGGAGAGAGCTAAGCAGGTCTCTCAACAGGTAAACAATTACAGCAAGCATTTATACTTTTTGTTACAGACAATAATGAGCAACAGTTGCATTTTGTTTATACATAGGCTATCTTGATATCTTATTTTTTCACTTGTTTTGACTTTTGCCAACGTACAATATTTTCTATACTTTATCTACATAAGGTCTTTTACACTTTATCTATACTAGGTCATAATGACTTCTTACACAGTTCTTTTTTACTCGCCTTACACAATCCTTGCTTCTACAAATCTCGCGTTATCAGGGTTACAGTTAGCCTGACTCTTGCTAACGAACTGTCATGTATTGCATCCCCTTTTTGTCAGTTCTTTCTTTGCTTCTACAACCCCCCCTTTTGTACTACTAGTACAACAAACATTTTCAAATTTCTATTTGCATTAAATTTCGGAATTCAGATTCTACATTAGATGCTTCAACTTTAGGGGTTTTGATTGGATGTAATGACAATGCATGATGAGCATGGACATGAAAGGTATTACTATTATTACGTCTTTTACAACAACAATAACATACTTTTGCACAACACAAGCAATAACATTCTTATAGCGATAATATGATGGGGTTGTTGTACAATTTTAGTCATATAACACAATACATTATACTTAGTACATAAGGTGGATACTTTATAAGCTGTCTGAAAGGCATACTTTTTAACTTGATACATATTTTGAAGCATGTGAATTTGCCTTTGTACTTCAGAGATTTTTTGAACTTCTGGTAACAGTGAAAGCAAATTTTGAAATTGATCAGGTACTAAACTAGTCCAATTAAAGGGTATTTGGAACCTAAGGACTACTTGCAAAATTTTATTTGCAGGCCAGTAAATAATATGATTGCCTGCAGTGGTAATGAGATTAAAATGTATGTCTTGCAATGTGGTGGCTTTAACATACACACAGCTATTATTAGCTTAAAAAAATAAGTGTCCTGTTAGGGTAGTTCCTTGTTCCTTACTTTCTTAGCAAACGTAGTCATGAAGAGTAACAACTTTTCTTGGCTTCAGTTTACGGATACACTGAAGCTGTGGGGGTTGTAACGGCCAAAATGTTCATTGACTTCTTAACCTTATTCAAATATCAGATGTAATCCTAGGAGCACTGACTAAAAATCGATCGGGCATACCAGGAGGTCTAATTTCCTAGATGTCTCGGTGAATTACCCAATCCCACATGCATCCTCTTCATGGACTCGGCAGGATTCGGTATGTGGGAGCCCACACTCCCTGAACCGGTCCATATGCTTGGAAGGAGCACTGAGAACGTCCACACTTCCATCCAGAAAGTTTTCAAGTATGTCTCTATGGCCACAGATCAGATGGTACTCCTGATGTGTCTGTAAGGGCAGTGGGCCAAGCCTGGTGCTCTAGATCATTCCGAATGACCATTAGCTGGTCATTCAAGAAATTTTGAATTTCTGAGCATGCTAGATCCTACTGCAATGCCTTCTTAGCCTTAGTGATATTCAATACTATTTCTGTCAGCAACTTCTGGGTCATTGAACTAAGGGCGGAAATAACATGTAACTTATCAACTCCAGCTTGTACTTGGGTTAGTTGTGCTCCAGAAACAAGGCCAATGGCCTTCTCTAGTTGCCCTAATTTTTCATTATGTTTTTGGTTTTTAAAAATATTTCAAACTGCTGCTGCATTATTGGCCCTATCTCAAAGGGATCTGGTCAAGTCTTTCTTTTTTCTAGAGGAAATAACCTAAGCCCTCTGTTGTGCTAATTTAATGGCAGCCCCCTGTGAGCAATTATAAATTCTTGGGGTTTACTGGTAGTGATATCATATACTTTTATTTTTACTGATTTATTCAATTGTTCGCTTATATGGGATATCTTGAACCTTAAAAATATATTTTTTCAAACAATATTTAAATAAATCACTAAAGTGTGAAGGCCTTAGTCATTGGTTTTATTAAATATATGGCATTGTCTGTATTTGGATGTGTTACAGGGGTAATAGTGTAATGGAGGAGATGGCAGGGGCAATGGCAACAAGGTGCCTTTGGTACTTATCATTTAAAATTTAATTAGGGAGGGCAATACATGCTGAAGGACTTATTCAAAACACAGGGCGCAGCCTGTAGAATAAACCCTAAAATCCAATCAATACCACGTTCTCAAGCATGGGTCCCGCAAGTTTTTTTTTGCCAGTGTATAATTTTTTGTTTCTTTACTAGGGTCAGTTTTTAATGTCTCTTGTAGTCAGGAATCTCTGGACTTTGTAGTTTCAGTGAAGCAAGTGTTCTTTTTTTTGAAACAGTGTGGTTTAGCATTATACAGGGGAGAGGTTACTAGTACATCACTTTGTAATGGTTTTGCTGCTTTTAGAAAAATCCAGAGGCACAGTAGGTTTGTCAGTGGACAAGGGAGATGTTACTAACACTTCACCTTGTCTTTTTTTTTTTTTTTTCTTTTTTTTTGCTGTCTAGAAGACACAGCAGAGCTAGAAGGAGAAATAGGCTTATCATCAGTCAGAGAGTCCTCCCGAGGTGGAGGGGTCTTTTTACAGTGAGAAGCATGGGTCCAGGCAGGTAGTTCTTGGCACTTCACAGTGGTGGTGGTGGTGAACAGGACTTGGAAAGGGCCTTTCCAGTGTTGAGCCAAAGCAGTCTTTTGTTGATAGACTTTACGTAGACTCAGTTTCTTTGTTCCAATGAATGGCAGAGCTGCTAGGGTCTTTGGGTAGCACTTCTTTTATCTGTGAGAAAAGAAACCTAACACATTTTATTAATGCCTGGCAGTGTTTTGCAGATCTCATAGTTGCTTGGGCACATTTAGGCCCCCCTTTTCTTGGCTATTAGCCAAGTCTTAGCTGTGGGCAGTGTCCTTGGATGGTGCTAGCATCTTATTTTTGGACTGAGCTTGCTAGCTATTTTTTTTTAGTTAACTCGTTCTGTTCTTTTTCTTTCTTTTCTTTTTGGCTTTTTTTAACTTACAAAGGAAACTTTCACTTTTTACTCATACACTTTTTTTCAACAATGAACACATACACATTGCCATTATACAGTACATTAGTTTTATTACTCAATGTATGCTATGTACACTTTTTTAGTAAAATAACTTTATTACAGAGCTTTGGAGCAACAAACTAGGACAAGAACACTTACTTTTGAGGAGTCCACTTGGTACAACCTCAGGTGTCCAATAGCTTTTCTTCTTCTCTAGCCCTTTGGCTAGAAATCTGAAGTAGCCAGAAGGATCTCATGGGCAATATGGGGAGTGGGTTAACCTTTCATGTCTTTGCTTTCAAAGACTGTTGGTATGCAAATTTTAACAACAATTTTTTTTAATTAAAAAAAAATCTGGCCAATGAAGTTTTTTTTTTTTACTTAAGCAACTGTATTAGACTTTAGTGTATCACATTTTTTTGATTTATTTAAACACTTTTTGTATTTCAAGTTGAATAAAAACAAGTACTTGCTTTTTGATTTAACTCTTTTATTTAATTTTGAACTAGACTGTCTTATGAAAATATTAAACCTAACAATTCTGGCTACAAGACAAACACCACAAGACAGGACAAAGAACACAAAAATAGTTCCTATTGTACCAGTAAATGCATGGTACATTGAATGCTGTTTAGCTGGCATCCGTTTTCTCTGATGATCTGAAAGACAAAAGAACAGAGGTCTACTTCTTTTGGGTAGTCAGTTATTGCTTAAAATATTTTTTTTATATACACACATACTTTTGTTGATTTTAGACAAAACAGAGGAATTACTCTATATTTCTTTGTATTTGTTTTATAGGCAGCCCAGGTTTCAGTGGCTTTTACTTTATTAGTTAGAAAATTGCATTAATACAGATGCTTTTTGGCTTGCTTTTAGATCCAAAGCTACTTACAGCTTAAAGATTCTTATGTAAAAAGGGATACAATTAACTTTTTTAGACTTTTGATTGCCTTTTACTTTTAACTCTTGCTTTTAAACACTTAGTGATTTGAAAAGAGACAACACAACTTATATTGGTAGGTTTGCATTTCTTTTACTTTTGCTACAATATACACTGCACATGTTTTGGGGAAAATGCACATTTTTTCCACAATTCAATTTTTACAACACTAGCCACATCAATTTTTACACAAGGTGTAACTGTTTCTTTTGTGCTTACAAAATTTCCATGGACCCCTAGTAAAGTGACAGCTCGACTACACAGAGCCAGGGGCACTGTTCTTTTTTTTTTTTTTTACTAGATTTTTTATTTGCTATTTTGTTACCCAAAAACAAATGGCCCCACGGACAGTCCTCTTCCGACACCCTAATAGAGATTTCAAAAGGTCTCCTACCTTTATTGTGGCGCCATGGGGTTCAAAGGGGAACGATCCGTAGCAGCTGCCGGTGCCTCTGCGGGCGTTGCCATCCCGGACGAGCCCCCAAATTGTCGGAGAAAAACAGAGTTCTCACTATTTGTTTAGGTATAGCAAGTCAGATGCTTTATTAACTTTCACAATTGCACAGAGGGAGAGAGCTAAGCAGGTCTCTCAACAGGTAAACAATTACAGCAAGCATTTATACTTTTTGTTACAGACAATAATGAGCAACAGTTGCATTTTGTTTATACATAGGCTATCTTGATATCTTATTTTTTCACTTGTTTTGACTTTTGCCAACGTACAATATTTTCTATAAAAATATATATATTTTTTATCTACATAAGGTCTTTTACACTTTATCTATACTAGGTCATAATGACTTCTTACACAGTTCTTTTTTACTCGCCTTACACAATCCTTGTTTCTACAAATCTCGCGTTATCAGGGTTACAGTTAGCCTGACTCTTGCTAACGAACTGTCATGTATTGCATCCCCTTTTTGTCAGTTCTTTCTTTGCTTCTACATGGGCAAATAGTCTTCAAGAAATCATTTATTTTGGAAATAGTGCTGATTCTATTTTTTGTTTGTTTACAATTAGTTTATTGTGAATATTCAAAAGCCAAGCTGTTTTGATTGGACATAATGTTATGTTTCTGTTCCCTGGCTGGCTGAACAAAATGTTTGATATTAAGTGTTCAGTACAAACCTGAAATGTATCTGCTGCAAATACTCTCTAATATTTGCTCAGAATTTACTGTCTCCAACAACATTTCAGCCACTAAAGTCAATAATTAGAATACTGCTTGAAAGTACACACAAAAGGTGCATAAGAGAGCAGAAGTGAAGCTTTCTAAAAATTCCAATGATCATTAATTGTAAAACGTTTGCAGTATTTCTAGCTTTGTTATAAAATCATTATGCAACTTTATTCAGAGCATGAACAGAGGTTTTAAGGGATGCATTTAGATTAGGGCTTTTTGAAATAGAAAGTTGTTTATATGTGAAGTCCTCATTTTGATAAACTAGTTTTCTTATTTATTGATTTATTGATTGATTATGTTAGTGCGCAAAGACCCCAACCAAGATCAGGTTCTCATTGTGATAGGCACTGCACAAACACATAGCAAGAGACTGTCCCTTCCACAAAGCAATTGTAATCTAAATTGGTGGGACAGACAAAGGAATGAGAGAAAGGAGAAATGGCCTTCACCTTTCTTTAGAAATTAATTCCACCATATTGTGTACAAAGTCATGCAGAGACAAATTGATTCAGCTAGCAGGTAATCTGGTTAATTGAAGTTGCCTCCATTTGGTTACCATCGAGTTTTTCCATGCTCTCAAGAACTTTTGTTTATAAAATTGTTCTGATATGGACCCAACTGGCTGTTTCCATGGTTTTAGAGCAATGTCTCAGGGGCTTTGCTGCTAGTTTTGCCCAGTGCCATTTATGAAAGTTTTGGAGTTGCTTGGGTCACTTTGGGATACTATTAGTTGGTTGCATCTGTGCCCATCTACTTTAGTTGATTAAGGCCAATGGAGACAGGCAGGGTTCTCTGTTGGGGGAAGATTTCTTAATGCCTGTCTTTGGCAGGGTAGGATAAGAGGTGTTTGTATGGAGGCACTGGTTATATCCCTATTCAAGAAACTATCACCTGATGACAATCTTTTCAACTGGCAATCTCTGTCAAATCTACTCATCTGAAGAGTGCTTCACCACAGCCTTTCCCATGACCAACTCTGGCAATTCGAAGGGTCCTGGGATTTCTTTTAAATTACTCACTCTAATTTTAGACTGAGGGCATGTTCTTAAGAAAGTACTGAGGCTTTATTAGAAACATCTTTGAATGTTGGGAACCTAGATAGATTTTTAGGGAAGGGAAATATTAGAAAACCACCAGCACTCTGTGCAGAATTCAGAGTAGCAGCCGTGTTAGTCTGTATCCGCAAAAAGAACAGGAGTACTTGTGGCACCTTAAAGACTAACAAATTTATTAGAGCATAAGCTTTCGTGGACTACAGCCCACTTCTTCGGATGCATACAGAGTGGAATAAATATTGAGGAGATATATATACACACATACAGAGAGCATAAACAGGTGGGAGTTGTCTTACCAACTCCGAGAGGCCAATTAAGTAAGAGAAAAAAAACTTTTGAAGTGATAATCAAGCTAGCCCAGTACAGACAGTTTGATAAGAAGTGTGAGAATACTTACAAGGGGAGATAGATTCAATGTTTGTAATGGCTCAGCCATTCCCAGTCCTTATTCAATCCTGAGTTGATTGTGTCTAGTTTGCATATCAATTCCAGCTCAGCAGTCTCTCATTGGAGTCTGTTTTTGAAGTTTTTCTGTTGTAATATAGCCACCCGCAGGTCTGTCACTGAATGACCAGACAGGCTAAAGTGTTCTCCCACTGGTTTTTGAGTATTATGATTCCTGATGTCAGATTTGTGTCCATTAATTCTTTTGCATAGAGACTGTCCAGTTTGGCCAATGTACATGGCAGAGGGGCATTGCTGGCACATGATGGCATGTATCACATTGGTAGATGTGCAGGTGAACGAGCCCCTGATGGTATGGCTGATGTGATTAGGTCCTATGATGATGTCACTTGAATAGATATGTGGACAGAGTTGGCATCGGGCTTTGTTACAAGGATAGGTTCCTGGGTCAGTGGTTTTGTTCAGTGATGTGTGGTTGCTGGTGAGTATTTCCTTTAGGTTGGGGGGTTGTCTGTAAGTGAGGACAGGTCTGTCCCCCAACATCTGTGAGAGTAAAGTATCAGAGGGGTAGCCGTGTTAGTCTGAATCTGTAAAAAGCAACAGAGGGTCCTGTGGCACCTTTGAGACTAACAGAAGTACTGGGAGCATAAGCTTTCGTGGGTAAGAACCTCACTTCTTCAGATGCAAGTAATGGAAATCTCCAGAGGAAGGTATATATCAGTGTGGAGATAACGAGGTTAGTTCAGTCAGGGAGGGTGAGGTGCTCTGCTAGCAGTTGAGGTGTGAACACCAAGGGAGGAGAAACTGTTTCTGTAGTTGGATAGCCATTCACAGTCTTTGTTTAATCCTGATCTGATGGTGTCAAATTTGCAAATGAACTGGAGCTCAGCAGTTTCTCTTTGGAGTCTGGTCCTGAAGTTTTTTTGCTGTAAGATGGCTACCTTTACATCTGTTATTGTGTGGCCAGGGAGGTTGAAGTGTTCTCCTACAGGTTTTTGTATATTGCCATTCCTGATATCTGACTTGTGTCAATTTATCCTCTTGCGTAGTGACTGTCCAGTTTGGCCAATGTACATAGCAGAGGGGCATTGCTGGCATATGATGGCATATATAACATTGGTGGACGTGCAGGTGAATGAGCCGGTGATGTTGTAGCTGATCTGGTTAGGTCCAGTGATGGTGTTGCTGGTGTAGATATGTGGGCAGAGTTGGCATCGAGGTTTGTTGCATGGGTTGGTTCCTGAGTTAGAGTTGTTATGGTGCGGTGCGTGGTTGCTGGTGAGAATATGCTTAAGGTTGGCAGGTTGTCTGTGGGCGAGGACTGGCCTGCCTCCCAAGGTCTGTGAAAGTGAGGGATCATTGTCCAGGATGGGTTGTAGATCACTGCTGATGCATTGGAGAGGTTTAAGCTGAGGACTGTAGGTGATGGCCAGTGGAGTTCTGTTGGTTTCTCTTCTGGGCCTGTCTTGTAGCAGGAGGCTTCTGGGTACACGTCTGGCTCTGTTGATTTGTTTCTTTATTTCCTTGTGTGGGTATCGTAGTTTTGAGAATGCTTGGTGAAGATCTTGTAGGTGTTGGTCTCTGTCTGAGGGGTTGGAGCAGATGCGATTGTACCTCAGTGCTTGGCTGTAGACGATGGATCGTGTGGTGTGACCGGGGTGGAAGCTGGAGGCATGAAGGTAGGCGTAGCGGTCGGTGCGTTTTCGGTATAGGGTGGTGTTAATGTGGCCATCGCTTATTTGTATGGTGGTGTCCAGGAAGTGGACCTCCCGTGTAGATTGGTGATCTGGAAGCCTACTTGAGCCATGCGAAAAGTGTCAGCAAAACCTCTGCAGTGATACAAGATTCTCTTGGCACCCAAAAGAGTTCTTTACCTTACGGTAGTTCAGTTTGTATGGCCCCCATAAGAGGTTATTCAACATGAACAATTTCATAGACAATGTGGGTGATGTAACAGCTTTTATTGCACCAATGAACAAGTTTACACTGTTAATTAAGAGTGAAAGAGGCATCATGTACTGTAACTATATGTAGTATTGCAGACATGTAACCCTCTTTGGAATTTTCTAGCTCCTGGAGCACTGAACTAAGCCTCTATGGCAATGGTTCTCAACCAGGAGTACATGTAGCCCTGGGGTAGGCACAGGTCTTCTAGGGGGTACATCAACTCATGTAGATATTTGCCTAGTTTTACAACAGGCTACAGAAAAAGCAGCGGTGAAGTCAGTACAAACTACAATTGCACACAGACAATGACTTGTTTATATTGCTCTATATACTATACACTGAAATGTAAGTACAATGTTTATATTCCAATTGATTTATTTTATAATTGTATGGTAAAAATGAAAAAGTAAGAGTGATGTATACAGATGGTTTGCCGGGCCAGTGAGGAGCCAGGGGCTGCTCAGTCCCTCGACTGGAGGGGACAGCCTGGCTCAGAGACAAAAGAACTAGTTTTGGTTTCATTTTTGGGCGGTTTGAGTTTGGAGCTGAGAGAGGATTGCCACTCATGGCCTAGGGGGTCTCTACTCAAATCCTACTCCCTCCACAAAGGGAGATTTTGAGTTGTTGTGGGGTTTAGTATGTGATAGGGGAATATCAGCCCTGCAGAGACCACTGAGGCAGAGAACCAACCCAGTGCCGACTACCTAGAGTCAGCTGAGACCCTCCACGGGGCTCTGGACTAGGGAGCAGGAGAGGATCCTGCCCCACTCGGATGAACCCCCCCCTCCTTTTTGTTTAAGCTGGCCATGTTCACAGCACTGCAGCGCTTGCTGCAGGTCTTATCCTCAGCATCACATCTGCCTGGAACAGTGCTGGGGGGGTTGTGTATAGTAGGGAATGCAGAGAGGTGGGAAATTTTGTTATATTGATTGTCCTAATATTTTAGTTAATTCTTTCCTTTCCCAGAGCCTTTGTTTTATCTCCCCAGTTCTTTTGAGTGTGGCTTTTCATTTGTTGGGGCTTGTATTAATGTGTTGTGGTGGCCCTGTACTGGGCTCTATTCCTTGTGACTAGAGTCATAGAATTATTCATTTTCCCAAGAGACAGCAGCCCTTGTGTCCCAGGCACAAAGTAGAGTCACCTTTGACAGAGACACCAGGCACAGAAATAAAGAACCAAGGATCCAAGCCATTCAAGGAGTGGGGAGAAGTCACTTGGATTAGCAAGCACCAGCATGGAGGCTTGAGCCATGCTGTGGGGGAGGGTCTACAACTATAAAAAAATCAAAGGATAGACACCTTTACCAGGTGTAGTAAAGGAGACAACCCTGTAGAGTCCATTTTTTTTCATGGTAATAGATAATAGCATTTCTTCTTCATCTATGTCGTACATTTGACCGTAAATGGCTCCATAATTATAGAATCATGATTTTTAAAAGAGAGATTATTTCTTCATGTAAATAGGTCCAATTTTCTTCCTACTTCTACTTCTAGTCATTTTGCCCCATGTAACTCGACTGACTGCAGTGCAGTTACTCACTAATTACAAACACGTAACTGAGAGAAGAATCAGACCCTTGGTCTTACAAAAACTTTCATTGACTTCAGTGGGAGTTCTGCTTCTGAATTCCTGACTTGCAAACAGCTGTACTCAGTGTTTCCATTCTGTGGGAAATTCTGGACAAAAAATGTTCTGCTTTGGAACAATAGGGCTTTAGAGAGATTTTCCCTTCTGCAGGAAACGTCAAAACCTTTTTTTATATATATATAATTTCATTGAGACTATTTCAAAATGAATTTGACTCCAGAAGCTCAAGCTCTGAGACTCTTGGCACAGCCCCAGGGGGGCTTCTGGTTGCCCATCAGCCCTAACCAACTGGGAACCTAGGAGCCCTAAGAACCATGGCTGAGCTTGGGGCCTCAGAGCTTAGGATCCATGGCTCTTAGAGCTCCCAGTTTTGCAGCAACGAGCCTGGAGAACACCCCAGGCTCCGAGCTTTGGATCAGGAAACCAGCTGGTGTCTTAGGGCCTGTTGTAAGTCCTTCTAGTGGAGCTGCCACAGAGCTTGGGGAAGCTGGTCTGCGCTGTGAGATGTCAGCTTTCCCACAGAACCCTGCCTGTGGTTTTTCAGATGTTGATGAACCAAGATACATGTCCGCAGAGCGTTTTGATTTTGACAAATTGGCACTTCCTTATAAACCCTCTTTCAGCAGAAAATTCCCAACCAGCTCAATTGCAGAGTGCTCCGGATTCCAGCTGCTGCCTGTGGGTGTTGAGGATGCTCAGTACTTTGCAGAGCTAATACCCAAGGACAAAGTAAGTTTTGTGAACAATGTTACTGCGAATCCTCATTATAACAAACAAGCCGTTTCTGTGCAGCAGCACATTAAGCGGCTGATGTCCTCAGAAGCACCATAGTGCATATTAAAATGGTAACTAGCTTTATTCTAACATATTTCATTAGTTTGTCTTATAGCCTGCACTTCCTCCTGCATTGCATATTACTTAGGGGGACGAAATGCACTCCAATCTAAATAGAATATCTCCATGATTACTTAGTGTCTTATTTTATTCCTATGACAGGTCTCAAAAAATTAACTGATGCCTCCAAGCACTACAAAGTAATGGGGCTCTGAAGCCATACTAAACCTCATCACTCAATGAAATCCATTGGGGGTCCTTAACACAAACAGAACCCTGGACAAATGTTGTGGTCAGCATCCGCACACCCAATACTGCAGTAAAAATGGACAGAATTTATGGGAGCGAGTGTTTCGACTTTCAGCAAGCGATTAGGTAGGATTGTTCACATTGCCTTCTTCAAAGAAGTACAATAGAAGTCAGCATTTTATTTACATCTATATGAGAGTAAAGTCATTTGGGGAACAGTTTGTTAAATAGCCATAAACAGCATTTTTATTATCCTCTTTGCATTGCTCTAGATCACATAATTTTATTGTTTGATTGGGACTCAGTACTCTTCTGTCCCCTACTTCCCCTCTGCTGTGACAGGTTTTTTTTTTTTTTTTTTTTAATTGATCCTTTCCAGTGGAAGGATTTAAAAATAATACAGGCTTGCCTCCTGCTTGTATGTTTGTTATTCATTTTGCAGCCATTTTATCACTTAGCTGGAGAGGTAAACACCTGAAAAATGCTCTCCTGCTGTGAGTAGTGTTATTTCCTTTGTTAGAGAAAGCTTTCCATGCTCAGGAGCCTCAGAGATTAAATATAATTTAAGTCACTAGGCTCACAAAATGGCTTGTCCCTGGATATGTGGGTTCTTTCTGCCTCTTAAGATGGGTTCCACAACTCTTCTCTCTCTTTCTACCTGTGCTTTTTTTCATCTTTATCTTTCTTCCCTATCTTAGGCTTTCTATTTTCATATTCCTGCCTTATCCATTTTAGCCCTTCTCTTCCCCATCTCCCTGATTTCTTCTCCCCCTCTCTGCACTGATTTTGTTTGTGTTTTTCCCCAGAGGTGAAAATTCACTGTAGACGCAGAAAGCTTGCGTGGTCAAGCTCTATGTGGGTGCAGTACAAGAAAGGCTGGGAAGGTGAAATCCATCCCTCTGCCCCAGGGATCAGTCTAGGGCTAAGTACAAATGTTTCTAGCCTGGAACAAATGTTGAAGTAGCTACATACGCCTATAACATGCTTGTAAGTACCTTGAGTTACAAGGCAATCAACTTGATGTTTAAAAAACAAAGCCTAGTGTATACCCAACGAGTGCAGGTGTCTGACACAATTACTGTGTGCCAGGCACATGGGATGCTGGAACAACTAGATACATGTAAACATTCAGATATACAGACATTCCCCAGAACTGATGCAGACACTGAAACCTGCCTCCCATCCTGAAGCCTGAGCAGTACATATCAAATTCAAGGACACCAGTTAGCCACTCTTCTCTCTGCGTCTCCATTCTGTGAACAGGCCCTTTAGGAATTCCTTCCTCTGTCTCGCTGTGCTGTCCAGTAGCTCCTAGTCTCCCTGCTGGGTTAGAGTCTATGGCCTGATCTGCTTGTGATCCACAACTCAGAACCCCTTTCCTGGAAGAAGGTGGCTTAGGCACCTAAGCCCTTTCCAGTGAGAATAAATTAGATGCATGTCTCATTCCACAACAAGCAGCTGGGGGTGGGGGGGAGGGGCAGAACCTACTTTGTAACTTCTAGCCCAGTAGTTATAGCACTTGCCTGGGATGTGCGAGACCCTGGGTTCAAGACTTTTCTCCACCTGATGAGGGAGAAGGGATTTGAACTGGCATCTCTCAGGTGAGAGCACAGTGGTTAAGGCAATAGAATATTCAGAGGTGGGGCTCTCTCAATCTCTCCTGTTGAAGTTGTTCCACTTTGCATAAATAATTAGCATTGGAGCAGATGAATGGACACCGGGTCTGTCACATCCCAAGCATGTGCCCTTTCCACCAGGCTGTCTCTGACCCAATGACTGACCCCATTTTGCAGATGTGGAACTGAAGAACAGAGCTATTAAGGGATTTACCCAAGGTCTATGATAGAGTTGGGAACTGAACCCAGATGACGAGTCCCAGTGCATATGTAATAATAATATCCGGCTCTTATACAGCCCTTTTCATCACTAGATCTCTGAGTGCTTTACAAAAGAGGTCAGTGTTATTACCCCCATTTTACAGATGGGAAAATTGAGGCACAGAGGTAAAGTGACTTGCCCAAGGTCACCCAGCAGGCCAGTGGCAGAGCTGAGAATGAAAGCCAGGTTTTCTGAGTCTCAGTCCTGTGCCCTATCCACTGGACCACACTACCTATCTGCTGGCTGGAGCCATCTTTCCATTGCATGTATGTTATGCAAGTATGCCTATTGGTGTTTCTATAAAGAAGAAAAATGTGTAAGAGATTAATGTAATTGCATTATTGGTGGTGGGGGGGGGGAGGGAGAGGGGAGATGGCCAATAAATCCCTGCAAGCTTCAGAGTAAATGGAGCCTTAATTTGTTAGCTGCTGTGTTCCAAAAATTAGATGAGATGCAGTCTCCTGAATTTTAAAAAGAAGGGATTTTAAAAGTTTATGTGATCTCTTCAGAACAGTGCACATTCACCCAATCCCTCTCAAATGTTCCCAGACTCCATAAAGAACAGAGTATACTTTCAGTTTCATCAAAAAACTCTAATTAGTGAGGGTCAGAGTTGCAATCAAACTGCAAAAACATAACAATTTTATTTTCTACACATCTCCATAATATTGCTTATAACAATGTATAAGGTATAACTAGAGCTGTCATGAATATTTATCCTATACAATAAGGCTGAGTTAAAAGATTTTGATAGTGGGGGGCTCAACAATGGACTCCTGTGAGATGCCAAAACATCAGAAGAATGAAGAAAGTTTACAAAACCCAAACAAAAATAGGAGAATAAACAAGACCAGATGTCTTGTTTTTCCCTGAATGACAGCAGGGAGCATCCTCTCTCTCCAGTCACTTTTCAAGGTGACACAAATGACTCATTCCGAGCTGGATCAGATGTCGTGCAGAATTAGAAACCTGGAAACCGGGATAGATAGCACTGCAGACTTTTACAGGGATGAATAGGCCAGTAATGGATATGAAGGAAACCATAGGAAGCATTGACTCTCCTGTAGTATTTCAAGAAATAACTGCATGCACATGAGACTCAAATATTTAGAGGACTCCCTTTTAGTATGTGCAACTTATAACAGAAAAATCTGTAGGCATAAAATGAATTGCAGGTGCAAGCAAGAGTTCTTGCAACTTGAAATCCCTGATTTCCAACCACATTCAAGGAGTTACAAGCATAAGCATTCATACTTATGGCTGCAATTCAAATAAGCGTGCCA
Organism: Trachemys scripta elegans; assembly: GCF_013100865.1. Lineage (NCBI taxonomy): Eukaryota > Metazoa > Chordata > Testudines > Emydidae > Trachemys > Trachemys scripta. The sequence goes on along the minus strand of NC_048300.1, from coordinate 64,685,763 downwards.
ACATACAGGTTCAACTTTATGTGAAACTTGCATCCACTAAACAGACACTATCCTTTTGAAAATATGAACTGAGATACACAGAAGAATGCTACCATCTAACATTGAAAAGTAACCTGCCAGCTAAAGCCCCAAGCATTCTCTTCTTCAGGTTCTGTGGCTTGAGAGAGACGTAGGGGATAGAACCTCAAAGGTATTTCAATGTCAGTGGACCTTGAGGGCCTGAAAGCTTTTGAAGATCTGTGCCCAAGTGATTCATTAGACATGCACAAGGTATGGAATATAAACTGTCTCTAGTATTTGTTTTTCCAGATTTGGGTTGTTCCACAAAGGATGTTCGGAAAAGCTTTCACTGTGAATAGGAAATTCTAGAGTTAAGAAATTTCCTTCTTACTTTCATTACTAGCCAACTACAGATTTCTTACAAGGCTATAGTCCAAATTCTGCTCTCACTTACACCCATGGAACACTGTGAAATTGAGTAGGATTGTGCAGGTGTAACTGAGGCCAGAATGTAGCCAAACTTATTTTCCACATATTTCTGCAACCCTAGCCAGCCACTTTGAGGGAACAGATGTGTTAAACAGGCAAGCTTTTTACCTTCTTATAAGAATGCTAGTTCAAATAACCAGGTTAGATTTGGCCATTGAACTCCATAATTTTTTCTCTTCAACTTAAAAATATGATTAATAATGGTAAGAAACATGAGCCTGAGTTCATTGTGTTTTCCTGGCATGGATGGTACAAATTCAATGTACCATCTGTTTCTCCCCTGCTTCGTAACTTGTGGAATCATTGACACCTGTGCCAACTGGGTGTGAAATTCTGTCACTCTTTATACAAATATAAGGTGCAAGACAAGGGATTAGGCCCCATTTCTTTATTTAGGATCTTGCCTGAAGCAGGTGGGTTACGAAAGGTGTTATGCGCTTTAGGACACCTTTGATTATTGATCGGAAATGTTGGTTCTTAATTTTTTGCTCCTTATTGTAGCGGCTATACCTCTGTGCCGTGGCCTTGTCATGCAACCTGATTTTGGGAGTGCAATATAAAAAACATGACTAATTGTGTTTATCTGTTCTATGTACAGGTAGAGCCTTAGCTGTCTGCTGTTTTCTTTTATAACAATAAATGATTTGACCATGACGATCTTCTTCTGAACTTTTACATATTTATTTTTCAGACTCTCATTGTTCTCTCCCCTCATATCATATGAAGGGCAGAACTATTTTCCTTACATTTCTGTGTTGTGGTCTGAAGAACAACAACAAAATCTGGGGTAAAATTTTCAAAAGGACCTATGTGATTTAGAAGCATAAATCCCATAGTCAAAGTGCCTAACTCACTTACCAGCCCAAATTCCACTGACAACGTGCCTTAGGTTCCTAAGGCTAAAGTTTTCAAACATACCATAGGAACAAAGGAGTGGAGCTGGTCAGAAATTTCGGACTGAACACTTTCTTGTCAGGAACTGGTGATTTGTCCAAAGCAAAATGTCTCCAGAAAAGGTGTTCATTTTGACAAAAGCTTTGACAGAAACCAGGCAAATTCCTGACAGAGCTCTGCCTAGCAGGGCGGGTTCCAGTCAGAACCTTACCTGCATTTCTGATAGTTCATCCACCTGGGTCCTCAGCTCCCTGGCTCTCAAGCTCAAGGCTCCTCTGAAGTTTGGGCTCAAAGCACTTCTAGGGTGGCAAGCTAATTGGACTGCCTCAGAGTCAGAGTTCCTAGGGCTTCCAGGTCTCTGGCTCATCAAAAGACCTGGGAACTCTGTGTCCCAGCTCTTTGCCTGGTAGACTACCAAAGTAGCTCAGGGAGGCTCAGAAACATTTAGAAAAGTTGAAAAAAAATCATTTTGACTTTTTTAAATCAAAATTTTTGAATTCCCATTACACAGGGAATTTTGAAAATTCATTTTTTTCCTTTCAGAATGTATGGGATTTTTTATTTTTAAAAATAGAATTTTCCACAGAACTGGAACTCTCTAGGGCCCAGACTCTCAATGGGACATAAGCTTGTAAGACATTTAGATGTTTTTGAAAAATTTTCCTCCTGGCCTCATTTCTTCAGGTATGTGTTTATATATTCTATATCTCTTGCTTGTCAGCTATTTCAGGAATGAGCAGTAGAACCAGCAGCAACCAAAAATGTCTCATGATACCAAACTAATTAAAGATGAGAAATTAAAAACATCCATTACTGGAAATGCAGAAGGGGAGAGGGAATGATAAAAGCCTCTTACTACAACACTGCAAAAAGCCTCCTGTGTCTGTTAAGGCTTGCAGGAAAATGAGAAGGACAGTGAAAAAGAACCGTTGAATAAGAGCTTGTCCATACCCAAACTGGAACCAACATAGTGATATGGGTTTTAATTCACATCTTCAGTTATTTTACTCTAAGTCTGTGTGGGGAGATTGAGGCCCAGCTCCTCAAAGCTATTTAGGTGCCTAATTCCCATTGAAATCGATGGCAGTTTGGCATCTGAGTCCTGCCATCAGCTTCATGGGTGGAACTTTGCACTTGTGAAGGACCATAATGAAATCAGTGGGCACCTGAAATCACAAGTCACTGGTCAACATATTATGGCTTAACAGTTTTTGTTAGACAACATGAAGTTATTAATAATACATACCCACATGATTTTAAAATAGTGGCAATGGAAAAAAATATATTTTTATCTCCTGTTCAGGCTAAACATAACACAATGGAGGTATGGACTTTATTTTAGTTACATATACATTTGGCTGGCAGTTATGTATGACTGGAAATTGTTAAGTGACTGTGCTAGAACTAAGAAGGATCACTTACTAATCAGAATATTACTTTAGATATTAAAGATCCACATCCCTACTGTCATAAACATTTCCCCATCTTTCATTCAATCTACATCAGGAAACATCAGGCAGATTTCTAACTGACTGACCCATGTACATCAGCAAATAGGCTAAGTATGGTAGATTACCATCGTTTTCTATCCCCTGGCCTTCGCTGCAGTGCTTTTGTTCATCACAATCTGATTATCTATGAAAGTTGTGTATAATTCTTTAAACAAGACTGTAGCACATGGCTGGATATTGCAGAAAAAGGCTGATCCCATCATAGCCAGCCCGGTACTCTGCTTTATCCCTTGTGAGACCTGCGGATGCCTGCTTCTGCAATAGATGAACAGAACAAAGTAGGTAGAAGCCAGCCTCTGTTTACCTGAGAAAGTGTTTGAGAGAGAGAGCCACTAATGACTTTGCATTTTTACATAATTGTAATAGGCATTCTGGTGCTTCCAGGGGAGGCTCACATATGGCGAGAGAAGTATGTTTTAGAATCTGCCACCTCATCTCTCTTAAGTGACTGCGGGAGGGGAAAAAATGGAGTTGACAAGTGTAGTTTGAAATAGCTGTGTGGATTTTTTGCTGTGTTCAATGTTATTGTGCCACACATACCACTGAATTAAACAGCTAGAAGACTGCCAGGCAATCTCTCTTTGAAGGGAATTTGCTTCCATGCCTCTAATCATGCTTGTCACCTGTCTGTGAACTTCCTCTGTTGCTTCTATGTCCTTTTGAGATAGGGCGATTAGAACTGAACACTGTCTCAATGTGCTCATGGGGACTCTCAAGCATAAACATGCCCAGAATTCTTCATGGGGATGGCAATATACAAAAACCTGTAGGAGAACACTTCAACCTCCCTGGCCACACAATAGCAGATGTAAAGGTAGCCATCTTACAGCAAAAAAACTTCAGGACCAGACTCCAAAGAGAAACTGCTGAGCTCCAGTTCATTTGCAAATTTGACACCATCAGATCAGGATTAAACAAAGACTGTGAATGGCTATCCAACTACAGAAGCAGTTTCTCCTCCCTTGGTGTTCAACTGCTAGCAGAGCACCTCACCCTCCCTGATTGAACTAACCTCGTTATCTCCACACTGATATATACCTGCCTCTGGAGATTTCCATTACTTGCATCTGAAGAAGTGAGGTTCTTACCCACGAAAGCTTATGCTCCCAATACTTCTGTTAGTCTCAAAGGTGCCACAGGACCCTCTGTTGCTTTTTTCATGGGGAGATGTGGTTCCACAGAACACCCTACTGAGGCCAATGGCTACATGCCACAGTGTAGCACTAAATAGGACCTCGGCACAGAACATGAAAAGTATTTAGGCACCTGTATTAGGTTCATTTCAACGGGTGCTAGGCACCGAAACATCTTTTAGAATCTGGTCCCTCACAATTTGTCTTAGTTTTTAATAAAAAAAAAAAGTTGCAGAAAAATAACTCCAGAGAAAATCTGAGTATAAAAAGAAAGCAAATGCCTACCTGTATTACGAAAGTCTTTCCACTGTTAATCATGATGATGATGATGATATGATATGTGACTCCAAAGCTCATTACTTTTCATTCAAATTAGGGTTTTTTATATATCTAGGACCCCAATGTGAGTTTAGCCTATCTAACATCTCCCACTGGTTATACAAATAAACATACATTTTGTGAAAGAAAGAGAGGTGCCCTTTGACACCAAAGATATGGAGTGAAAGCTGTATTTTTGAAAGAGTACATCACCTACCCTGGAAAAGGAAAGAGCCTGTAAAAGTACTGGAATATATAGCCTTAAACTGAACCTTCTGTGGTGCATTAATTAACAGATTTATCTGATCCATTAATCAGTCAAATTCTTAGCTAATTAAGGATTATGCATATCAACAACAGTTCTTACAGCTGACATAGTAGAAGTAATTACATTCTTAATTTTTTTAAAGTTCATTGTTTTGTAACACATCTGGAATGTCTTTAATTGGGCTCCTAAAACTAAAGAGGTAGTTTGCAATGCAAGACAAAATAAATCAGAATCCATGCTGGGTTTAAGTAACAGATTTTTTTAGACTCTTTTCTTTTTTCCTTCTTGTTCTTAATGGCTCCAAGATATTTTGGATGAACAGCATTGCAGTGTATTATAGAAAAATAGGAAATACACCAAAACACTGAGGTGCTCAGATTCTAGAGTAATGAGTGCTATCTATGAACCCAAGATCAATAGACAGACAGACACACAGTGTAGTAGTAGTGCCTTCCTACTTATGATGAGGTCCCTGTTAAAAGTTGTGTTTCCTCCCTCCCATATAACTTCAAAGCTTATCTTAGTGAGGGGAAGGAGGTGAAATTTACCACAATCAATCACTGTTTCCAAAATTATCACCATACTGCAACAGCAGTAGCTGACATTTTCTCGAAATAGGATGTACAGCCCAACTGCAGCAGGAGGACTATGCTGGGAAAGGATCTTGAATAGAAGATGTGAGCCTAGAACTAAGAAGGATTGTCTTGTTCTGAATGCCAGAGAGAATAGGTCTCTGCCTAATGGTAGAATATCCAGATACTATAAAAGGTCAACGAGCTGGAAAGGATTTGAGATCCAAGGACCTACTTTCCAGTTCCCCTTGTGAGCATATCCAGGACAAGGCAAATTTCATTATTTGTACATGGATAAGTATTTTTTTTGTTAGTACTATATTGGTAGATGTGCTGAAAAGGACATTCTGCAAGGAACAGGTGGGCACCAGAATGGGTTTGCTGCCTGCCCAGAGTCAAGACATGAACCATCACTCTAAGACAGGATGAGCTTCTGAAGTGGATGAGCAAGGATTCATTGGTGAGGGTTTATATCAGCACTAATGACATTGTGTGGCACGATACCTTGCAGATAATAGATTACTTCAGGGAACTCGGAAATATGCGGAAGAAGAAAGTCCATGTGATCTTCTCTGAGATCCTTCCTATCCCATGAGCAAAGGAAGATAGAATGCTGAAGATTCTGGAAGTGAACCACTGGCTAAATAAGAAGTGTAGGATGGAGTACTTTGATTTTGTGGAACGTTGGTTCACATTCTATGGGGACACAGCTGTATAGTTTGAATAGCCTCCACCTCCATAGAAAGGAAACCAAGCTCCTCAGGGACAGGATTGGTAGAGTAGTCAGGAGGTTGTTAATCTAATAGCAAAAGGGGAAGGTAAAAAGAGGAAAGCTATGAGCACTCAGCACAAAATCGAGACATTGAGAACAAAATTAATCACAGAACCAAAGGACATGAAGAGAAGAAATCATTTAATTGCCTATATGTCAATGCTAGGATCCTGGGAAGCGAAGAAGAGAAATTGGAATTGCTCATTTATGAGCATAAATTCAATCTAGTTGGTATTTCTGAAACCTGCTGGGATGATTCACAGTATTGGAATGTTAAAAATCTATTTAGGAAGAATCAAGTGGGCAAAAGGGGAGGAAGAGCAGCACTTTTTTTGTCAAAAACGGCAGTACCTGTTTCCAAGTCACTGATAACTCAGAAGAAAATTATCTTGAATGCTTATGCATCTACATACTAAGAGATGACAAAGCACAAGATTGGGGTATTAGTTGCTGCCTGCTACAGACCACCAGATCACGTTAAAGCACTGGATCACCACCTCCTTACACACCATCTATAATGTGTTGGGGGGTGAGGAGAGAAGGAAAGCTGTGTGATTATAGGGGACTTCAATTTGAGTTTTATGCTGGAGGTCTCATGCTGCCAGTAATAAAACATCCTTGGAAGGTGTAAAGATTACAGATGACAATTTCCTAACTCAAGAAGTGTTGCAGCCTACATGGGGGAATTCTATATTAGACTTTGTCCTAACAGATAAAGAGGAACTGAGCACAGAACTAAAAAATAATGGTAGCTTAGGTACAAGTGATCATGACTTGATCACATTTATAATGTGCAAGCAGAAGTCCAGACCTGTAATATATATAGCTGGTGCTTTAATAGGGCCAATTTCACAAAGCTGAAGACAATTATAGCTAAACCAGCTGAAGGAAGAAATCAGAAAAATGTGACTGATAATGGGGAATCATTTAAGAACACCTTACCAGATGCCCCCAAAAACACAATCCTACACTCCAGGGAGGCCATACTGGTTTAAAAAATATTAGTATCCCAGAGCAGGGTTCCCTCATCCTGGATTCCTCTCTGCAAACAATCCTCTTACAGAACTCATGGCAATTTCACCACCACGTGCTTTATTTATAGTGTGAGTACAACAGAACAAGTTCCCCACAGGTGAAGGTTCTTATATTCTCCCTAGGCACAAGGTGAAAGCAGGGAGAGCTCACTTGTCTGAGATCCTGGGCTTCTCTAACCCTTCCTTCCAGCCCAACCCTCTCCCCTTGTCCCTCCCATCTCTCTTTTAGCTCTCCTCAGATGATGAGTTGAGCTACCTAGATAATTCATTTAATCATTCAATCCTTGACCAATTATCTACTTAATTTATCTCATATGGGGATGCTTACCAAGTGCACAGGGAGGTGAGTCAGCCTAAACTACTCACACCCTGTCAAAATTAAGAACAAAAACCAATCCTGATGCTGGTATTGGTCCATTACTAGATGGAAATGGTAGAATTATCAAAAATAATGCAGAAAAGGCAGAAGTGTTCAAATAAATATTTCTGTTTTGTATCTAGGGAAAAAAACACGATATAGTTGCATCATATAGTAATGATAGCACTCTTTCCATCTCTGGAGGATGTTAAACATGAGCTACTAAAGTTAGGCATGTTTAAATCAGCTCATCCAGATAACTTGCCACCAAAATTTTAAAATATCTGGCTAAGGAGCTAACGGGACCTTTAGGTTGATTTTCAATAAAACTCTGCACAAGTTCCAGAAGACTGGAAGATAGTTAAAGTTGTGCCAATTTTTTAGAAAGGTAAACCAGAACCAAGTAATTATAGGCCTGTCAGCCTGACATCGGTCCCGGGTAAGGTAACTGATTGGCTGATACATGACTCAGTTAAATTAAAAATTAAAAGAAGGTATGTAATTAATGCATACCAATGAGAGTCTATGGAAAATAGATCCTGTCAACCCAAATTGATACCTTTTTTGGATGAGATTACAAGTTTATTTGATAAAGGTAATAGTGTTGACACAATATATTTAGCCTTCTGTTAAGCATTTGGTTTGGTACTGCATGATATTATGATTAAAAAACTAGAACAAAATAAAATTAACATGGCACACATTAAATTGATTAAAAACTGGCTAACTAAGAGGTCTCAAAATATAATTGCAAAGGAAGAATCATTCTCGAGCAGATGTGTTTCCAGTGGGGTCTCACTGGAATAGATTCTTGGCCTTATGCTATTTAACATTTTTATCAATGATCAGGACAAAAACAAAGTCCTCACTGATCTAGTTTGCAGATGACACAAAAATTGGCGAAGTGGTAAATAATGAAGAGGACAGGTCACTGATACAGAACAATCTAGATCATTTGGTAAAATGGACCCAAGTAAACAATATTCATTTCAATACAGCTACATGTAAATGTATACATTTAGGAATAAAGAATGTAGGCAATATTCACAGGATGAGGGAATCTATCCCGAGAAGTAATGACTCTGAAAAAGATTTGGGGTGGGGTTGATAATTAGCGAAACATGAGCTCCCAGTGCAATGCTGTGGCCAAAAGATCTAATGCAGTCCTTGGATTCATAAACGGGAATCTCAAACAGGAGTAGAGAGGTTATTTTGCTTCTGTGTAGGGCAATAATGTGACTTCTGCTAGAATATTGTGTCCAGTTCTGGTGTCTGCAATCAAGAAAGATCTTGATAAAGTGGAGAGGTTCAGAGAAGAGCCACAAGAATGATTAAATGATTAGAAATCATGCCTTGTAGTGATAAATTAAATAGATCGAACTTCTTGTTTCTAACAAAGAAAAGGGTAAGGGATTGATTACAGTCTAAGTGTACTGACCTAGGGAATGTATATTTAGTAATGGGATCTTCAGCCTAGCAGAGAAAGGTATAACACAATCAAATGGCTGGAAGTTGAAGCTAGACAAATTCAGACAGGAAAATATGTGCCAATGCTTAACCATAAAAGTAATTAACCTTTGAATTTATCAAGGGTTGTGGTGGATTCTCCAACGCTGACAATTTTTAAATCAAGAACAAATGTTTTTTTCCAAAAGTTATGCTCTAGGAATTATTTTGGAGAAGTTCTATGGTCTGTGTTATACAAGAGGTCAGATTAGATTATTATAATGGTCCCTTCTGGTCTTGGAATTTATGAACCTATGAAAAACTCCAAAATCTTGATCTATATGCTGGCCCTCCCAAAAGCATGAGGGAGTTAGGTACTGCATTTTGGTTCAGCCCATTATAATGGAAGGGGCCAACTGTAAACATTTTTATTCCAACCCACCTTAATTTTTGAGGTTGTTTTGGTTCAGTCCCATTCATAGTTAGTCTAGGATTAAATTTAGAATTGACATTGCATTAGGGAAATGTACATTGTGTCAATAGAGAGATGGAGCACATGAACTAACAGTCTTAACCCCTGCAATGTAAAGTTAAAATCCCTGGGTTTTTATTATTATTTTTTAAAATGATCTGGTCTTAAATATGTCACTCATCCCCTCAGAATTTGTTTTTTAAAAGTCTGAGAAACAAAGATGAAAAGAAAGCCCTTGCGAACATGTCACTAGTTCTTTATCTTCACCATCAAAGGCTCAACACTTTTGTTTGAAGTGTGAAACATTTGCTACTCATTTATACACTTTTTTGTTATCCCTTCTTTAGACTTTCCTTTTTTATAGGATTTGTGTGTATTTCAAAAAGAGAGTTGGATATTTTAATATAACTAATGTTACTCTATATAAACAATTAGATAACCATTGAGTGTTCTGGGACAGATATTTGTTTATGTAGTGTATGGATCAATAGGGGAAATATCCTATCTTCTGCTAACAGAGTTAGAGAGACATAGTGGGTTGATTATGCACAGCAACCCATAGCTCTATTTTGTGGTATTATGATCATACCTTTAAATATTCATATAACTGGCTGCTTTAGAATTTTGTAAGCAATCAGCTCTACCTAAAAAAAGAAAAGTTGAGGAAGGGGTCAGTGATATGGTGAATTCTGCATTCACTCCAGATATAATTACTGAGCCTAAAATGTATAAAAATTAGCAGTACATTTGCAACATATACATGTTCTCAAGCCATTATAATAAATAAGAGAAGGGGAAAGGCTCAGCACAGGATAACTCTTGAAACATTTAAATCAAAGACTGTAGCGTTCAATCTATTGGATTTGGGTAATATTTTCAAAAGCACCTAAGTCCTATTTTCAAAAGTATCTAAATCATTTAGAGCCCAAATCCCACTGGAAGTCAGTGGATATTAAGTCACTTTGATACTTTAGAAAATGACACCTTCTGATAATAGTGTGTTTTTCAATATCTGAGGACCAATAAAAATTCTAGTAATATTTAGTCCACTGGACTGTCTATTTCATTCTCTACCTCCTTTTCTATGCTTCCTCTTAAATGGTACTAAGGCTCCCATGGAAAATCAATCTTATTTCTGGTGGCTCTGTGACCCTTGTATCCTCCTTCTTCCACTCCAGGGCCTGTGGTAAATACTCTGAGTCCGCGTAAGCCTAAATTACTCTTGAGCATGAGCCTGATTAGACATCCCTGAACTAGAAAGTGTGATGATTTAGGTGGGGGAGGGATAGCTCAGTGGTTTGAGCATTGGCCTGCAAAACCCAGGGTTGTGAGTTCAGTCCTTGAGGGGGCCACTTAGGGATCTGGGGCAAAAATCTGTCTGGGGATTGGTCCTGCTTTGAGCAGGGGGTTGGACTAGATGACCTCCTGAGGTCCCTTCCAACCTTGATATTCTATTCTATGATGATTTATCAGAGGCAATTATTTACATGTATTGTGATAGGCCCTATTCTATGCCATTCAACTAGGGTTCAACCAATCCAGCCTGCCCACCTGCTCCCCAGGCAGGAATATAGGCTTCTAAAGAAAGGGGTCTCTCTAGTCTGTTCAGTGTCACTACCTGGGCAGGAGCATTTCTATTGCCAGTAGTTTCAGTAGGCTGCTAGTGCTCATACCCATGCCTTTTTCCATACTTGTCAGCCTGGCTCCAGCCTGCGTCTGCTCCTGCCTCAGCTGGCTGCCTGCCTGGTGACTCTGACATCTGGTTCAGCCTTCCTGTGGGGCTGGTTTGATTCTGGTTTCAATACCAGTTGTATCTTCACTGAAATCATCACATTTGGAGTTGAGGCAGTTATTTCAGTTGGTGAATATGCAGACTGAATAATGAATCGTACCAAGAGGAAGCAATCATCCTTCATCTTGGGAAATTTCTTACTGTCTGTTTCAACGTTTTCAGGTATTGTCTTCCCTCTGGAACGTTCAATTTCCATTCAGGTTTAAAAGCACTGTAAAACCTCTTTTGATCATTTGGACACAGTCTATTTCAAAGTCTGCATTGCTGTCTGTAGCCCTTATTTAGCAAGGTATTTAAGCATGTGCTTTCCTTCAAACATGTTCCAAGTCATGTTGTGTGCTTAAATTTAGGCATGTACTTAAGTAACCTGCTGAATCAGGGTCTAAATGCAACATCATAGGCAAGATCCTCAGCTGGTGTAAATCACTGATGTCCATGGAGTTATAGCTTTACACTAGCAGAGGATCTGGCCCAACAAATCCCAGTGTAAGAGGGGGATCCTTCCCTTAAACACTTTTTAATTATTGTTTTTTCAGCTTTCTAAGTTTATCACTTAATTAACTCCCCTAAATAAAAAAACATATAGATCTGAGTAGAATTTTATTGTCCTTATTAGTATATCCCTAGTATAAAAGTTCCTAAGTATTAATAATCAATACACAACATTATAGATTTCTTTCCACTTTCTACAATTATATGTATGTATGTTTCATTTTTGAGAAGTGAAACAGGAATAAGGAAACTGTAATAAATGTAATATATTTAGAAATAAAATTATTTGCAAAATATAAACAGGTAACAAACTTACATTAGAAAACCTTGCCCTTGTGCATCAATATCTAATGTATTAGAATCTGAGCAAAACCCTTTGAGTTTAACAAGAAATCTATTCTTGTCACTGTTATCTTGTTAGTTAAATGTAACACCTCTGATTCTAGACAATCTGTTGGCTTACAGCATGTGCATAAAAGAGAAAATGAACAAAGGGGAGCAGTGGCTGGTGACTCCACTTGAGATATCTTTCGCCTTGGAGACCAAATATTGTGAAATTCTTAATAGTTAGTTTATGTCAAAGAGATATAACATGGTAACAGGAATTGCCAGACTAGATCAGATTAATGATGTATCTGATCCAGTATCCTGTCCCCAAGCATGACCAATACCAGATGTTCTAGAGGAAGGTGTAAAATCTGTATAATTCACAATTATACAATAACATGCTTATGGGGAAAGTTTCTTCCTAACCCAAGGCAGCTATTAGTTTGATGATGTCCTAAAGCGTGAAGGTTAATAATCCCATGTTCTTGTTTGTAACTGTGCCTGTTCTCATTACTCCCATAATGTCTAATCCTTTTTTGGAAATCTTTCCAAACCTAGACCTCAAATATTTGGGTTGGGAATAAGTTCAACAAGCTAATCAAGCATTGTGTAAAGAATACTTTCTTGTGCCAGTTTTACTTGGTTGCCTTTCAGTTTTGTAGCATTATGAGAAAAGGTAAAACCCTTTGGTGATCTTCTGGGCAAGATACAAAAGACATCTCATTGAGAGGGTTTTCAGAAAAGAAATGAGAGTATGTTTTCCCATAATGGTGAAAGGGTGGAAAAAAGTTTTTGTAGATGTTTGCCCACTGAGTTCTGATGGAAATAATTACTTAGTGCTGTTGGGACTTCATTGTGGTTTTTATGATAGAATGTTGGATAGGCATCTTTTTATTGTTTTAATCTGAATAATTAAATTATTTATTTTTCAGACCTCTATCATGTCACCTCCTGTTGATTGCCTCTCTAAACAGAATAGTTCCAATCCTCTTAATCAGTTATGCTCAGATTTTAAAAGTAGGTGCAGACATGAAGTCCCTTGATTTTTCATTGCCTAAATTTAGACATCTTCCCAGGCTGGAAAACCATAAACAGAGGTGCACAAAATCAGTGGCCGCTTTTGAAAAGGTTAGCTCTGTCTTTCCAGACCTGAAACTGCCCTTCTCTTTATGGCACAACTTTTTTGTCATGGGATGACCACTACTGAACACAGCGTATGAGATCCTCCCCCCCCCCATTCTGGCCTCTTTATGCTGGGGAAAAGAGCAAGAGCAGTGTAAAGGGACCCCAAAAGCCCTGATTCAGCCAAGAGAAGGTCCCCCTGACATAGGCACTGTAGAGATAACCATAAGACTGCCTCCTGAGGACCCCCTCACAAGTCCTGGCATATGGAGTGTGCGGGGGTCAGGCTGGCACCCCCTACAGCTGCTTAGTAGTGGAGGTTCATTGACATGTATCTGTTGGGTTAGCATGGAATAGTATTGGCATGAGCAACGAGCTATTCCCTGCTCAATCCTTTCCTGCTCTCAGCCCTACCCAGAGAATTCCATGGAGACCCATCTTCACTGAGTCCCAGCAGGAAGGCATCTGCTGGGAGTAAAGGAGGGGAGACAAAGCTACAGAAGTGACACACACACCCACTCCTGTGTGGCCAGTAATCTGCCTCAGATCTACATCAGAATTTGTAGTTGTGGCTCTCCCCCTCTGTGAAGGGAAATGAACAGTGGCTCTGTGTAGTCTTAGATCCACTGGCACCACCATTGCTCTATCCGAGTCTGCCCTCCAAACTGCCTGCATGCTGCGGTACAAGGACAGCTCTGCAGTACGTGGATGGGTAGATTCTTTGACTAGTTGTTCCTGACATCCTGCCTCCCTCTAGGAAGCAAAGCCAGTTCTGCTGCACCTTTTTTGCTCCCAAAGAGGTCAGTAGATGGAGGATTCACTCCATTTTCTGTGAGACTTTGAGAATCTTAAAATTATTCTAGTTCTGGTATTCAAGGCGTCTCATCTCAGCGGTCTCCTAAGGGAGGTGTCAAGCATTGGTCCAATCTCCTTTATTTTTCTCTTTGTTTGTCCTGGAACTCAGCTCATCAAAAGTTCTTTGAAGGGATTCCACATAAATTCAAAGTCTTCGGTATTGCTTTTTTGTTGTTGTTTTCACTGCGTATCACTTTCCCCAGAGGCATAATTTCTTTTGATGATATGATCCAGTTATCTTTGCTGGTTGGAGGCAGGGGACAGTAATTTTGCTTTCCAAATGATGGCAATGAATTTATGCTTCTGGAACTGCAACATGTACAAGTGTAGGGATAAATCAGGGCTAGTGCTGTTTGGGTGTGCTAGACAAAAGAGTATTTGGTTGACCTCAAGTGGAAGAGGCGGGGCCAAATTCTACTACCAGTTTAACCTTTGTAAAAATATGCAGGAACAACTGATTTCAGTGGAGTTACTGTGGATTAACATGGATGTGACTGAGGGCAGAATTTGGCTCATAGTTTCTTTGGCCCCATTCCTGGTGATATGCTGAACATCCTCCACTTCTGTTGGTTTTGGTGTATTGGCTTTTTTCAGGAATGGCAGGAGATGCAAAAGCCATGAGGGGTGGGCAGGGCTTTATGTCAGAATGCACAGTTGTCACTGAGGCTGCAGATGTTGATCTGCAGAATGTGCCATTTTATTCTACTTAACTCTAGCATAATGTGACTGGAAATGCTTCACTTCTGATTGCTTTTGAGAGAGATGCAGAAAAGGTGTCTGTATCTGAGTAGCAAATTGGACGCTATGTCACTCAATAATACGTATTACTTAGTAACTAGAGTACATTAGCACCTCATCTGTAAAGTGGTTATGCTTTTGCCACTATAAAAACAGATGTATTTCTCCATTGTACAAATTATCCTAATATCTGTTCTTTGTTCAGACTTGTGTATCTAGCAGAGAATTCATACATCATTACAATATACTATAAAACAAATTATTCCCCACTTACAAAGAAAGCTGTAAAAGAACATTGTATTAAAAATATTTAAACAGGCAACCCTTTGTAAATTCTTAGTTAGGCTGTCTAAGAATAGTATTAATTCTCTGCCAGTAAAAGCCTTTACAAATATAGTACTTCAATAGTTATAATTTTTCATTAGCATTTCCATTTGAATCACATTCTGTTACAAAACAAATGACATGTATTGCATCTACTGTGAAGTTATTTTTCATGCACACAAAAACTGCAGTGCACTGTGACTACAGTGAAGTGAGCCCAGCTGATCAAATCTGGGCACACAAAATTAGATACCTAAATCCACATTTAGGCATGTAAAGATCTGATATTTTTCAGAGGTGCTGAGTGTGCTGGAAGGTATTCACAGAGTTAATACTGTACATTTAAACTAGGGATAAGGGAATAGTATTAACTATGCTAGTTACTTCAGAGATAGCACTATATACAAATTTTTCACCTTGCTCCCCTCGACGCCCTATAAGCTTCTCTGTTCTCCTTGCTCCTGACTTCATCACAGTTCATTGACACTGAGCATGCATCTCCCATTGAAGTGTAATGACAGCTGTGGGTGGTCAGCGTCTCTTAAAAATCAGGCCAGTTAAGTCATGCACGTTCGGACAGTTGAACCGTTTATATATAGAATTTGGTGGTAAGTGTATGAATACAGTTATGAATACAGTTATGGTTCAAAAATACAAGCTCTAAAACCCACTTCAAGACAGAGTTTCAAAGCAATGATTTCCAAGTTGGTTTAAAAGTAGGCCAAATGAATTCCTCCATAGCTATTAATAATCCCTACCGTTACAGTTACTAGTCAAAGCTGGTCTCTTAGGATTTTTTACAGAAGTTAACTCTAGATAATTCTCTACAGGGCTTGAATAACAAACAAAAATAGGTTCATGATCTCTATATGGTTAGACAGGAGACAAACGTAATTGTAAAATGAAGTTCCCTGAGACCGTGTTCCTTTCCCCTAGACATTTTTATCATATGCACATACGTGGGAATTTTAAAGGTTACATTTTTAAATGTCATGCTTAAATTGTATCTCATTGTTTCAAGAGGCATGTAACAAACTAAGTATCAGATTCTTCCTTTCAAAGCTTAATTCAAAGGGGCTTGGAAAAAATATTTACTAATATGCTGAAGGTTTTGTTTTCGCAAAGACAAATTAAACGTAGGAAGCTGAAAATAAGTGAATGCTAATATCTGAAGAAGTGTTTTTTTACCCACGAAAGCTTATGCCCAAATAAATCTGTTAGTCTTTAAGGTACCACTGGACTCCTTGTTGTTTTTGTGGATACAGACTAACACGGGTACTTCGATACCTAATAAATGCATTCACTTGCTTCACACTTTTCAGTGTGTATATGTTTAGTCACTAGGGGCTGCATACTTTTTTTAGAGCTAGAACAAAAATAAATATTAAAGATGAAAGATAATATCATACTTCCAGTATCAGAGCACGGGATACCCATGATCTATTTTGTGGATTAGAGGGGGAAATTGCCCTGTCTACAGAAACTATTGGTTGTGGCAGGAGGGAGATAAGAAATTTTAAAGGCTCAGTTGTGTAAATTAGGCACTGTTTAATGGGATGAGTGGAGCAGTGCTACCCCAATGAACTCCTGGAGGCATTCTGGCAACTCCTCTGCTGGTTGGTGTACGGGTGAGCAGAGCCATTGCCTCACATTTGCCTGCTCCCTTCTACACCCATTCAGGGCACCACACACTCCAGCAAAGTAATATAGCAGTTGCTGCACTTCTCAGAGTGAAGGAGCTGCACTTTTCCTGGCTCTTAGGTAGACAGTGCTTCTTATGATCTCCCTCCCCACTGTGCACCCTCATAAGAGCCAGGCAGTAACTCATGCTAGAGGCTAAATTATATCTTTTCCACAAGCCCTGTGGAAAGAACAGCATATAGTTGTACTGCCTCAAGGCCAGACCAGGTACTAGACTGATGCACTCACAGTCTGGTTTCTAGTTAGCTCCTCGTTTGGAGATAGAAGGTAGTAATCCTTGCTAGCTATAAAACTAACAGGTTACTTCCTCAGGTGTGTCTGCTCCGTTGTACTGGCCAAGTCTCCATGCATTTTCTGTCCACCAACTGTTCAAGAGAGGGAGTAGCAACTAAACAGAGGCTTCTTGTGCTGTTACCTACAATATGGGTAGCCAGAGCAGGGGAGACAGGGAGCATCTTGTACCTTCTAACTTCCAAGTACAGGTGCATTAGCCACAGTACAATCTGGTCCTAGATTAGTAACAAAAAGCTCCTTTTTGTAAGCAAATTCTGTCACAACCAGATCACTAAGCTAATTTGTGAGCAACTTTAAGAAATTGTATAGCTTTGGCAACTCGGGAACCCTGTTAATATTTTTTATACTTCTGATCTGCATCTGTGTGATTTCATTAACTGATAATTGGCTTTGATGTGGAATGTAGAAGGAGATAAATGGCTCATGAATCAATAAGTGACGAGATCTCAAACTGAGTCTTTTATTGATTCTTATCTCCAATTTACTCTGCATCAAGTTTAATTATAGCTATTAGACTCCATTTGTTTGAAAAAATTCCATGCAAACATTTGCATCAAGTATGTTTAGTGCTATTATACTCCATTTGTTTTAAAGTTAATTATCTCTTGAGCTGGGAAAACTGCTACTGAAATTCATAACAGCTTTCTGAGAAATTAACTGTATATCACCTTAAATGTTAGTTTTAGGTATCTGACTGGGTTCAAGCATATAGTTCAACCTACTTTCCCCTTGGACAGGTTGCTTTTAATACAGACAGCAGCACTTTTGCATAAATAGTTGCAGTTTTTAAAGAAGTTTGACAAAAATATTCTGCTTAAAAACCAATCTATTTGTTTATTTTGTGTGTTGTAAATTATTATCATTACACTCCATTAAAACATCAGTTAGAAGCACCAGCACCTGCCACAAACATTCTACTATATCTTCAATGCTTTAATCCAATAGCAGTTTTATATAATATAGTCCAGATCATTCTCAAACTCAGTAAGAATCATATCATATGAAGTTACTTCCAAATGATTGCTTGAGGTAGAGTTGGGACATGGTGGAAGGAGATGTGCTTCTATGCCCAAACATAGTGGATATACTAGAATCCAAGTGCCTCAACATTCGCTCTGGGATACCTGGCAGCAAGGCTCCTATTTACAATTTTCTGTGCACTTAGAAATTCATTTGTGTTTTATAGGATAATATACTCTATAGCTGAGGCTCAAATATTTTCTCTTATAGTGTTACCACTTCTTAAGATGACAGCCTTGTGTGGGCCAACTCTCTTCACAACATCCCAGTCCTAGCTTATTTGACTCCCTGTCTAGGACTCATAAAGGTACATATGGGGATTCTGAATCAAGAAGGGTGGAACCAAGCTACCCCTACTTCTGTCTTGTTTAACTTCACCATTTAAAGGGCTACCCTTTTTTAAATTGGCTGTTTTATAGCTATTAAGACCAGGTTCAAAATCAGTTAAATTCAGTGGGAGTTTTTCTGTTCATTTCAGTGGGCTTTGGATCAGGCAATAAGTATTCTTACCTATGCTGATATAAATCAAGACTAACTCCATGATTCTGATGGCATTACACCAATGTAACTGTGAAGAGTATGTGGTTTGTATCTTTGTCTGGTTAAACACTTTTTCACTTGACCTTTAAAGATGTCAATTGTTTTGGATTGACTATGAAATACAAGAGGAAGTACCAAAGTTCCTTAAAATGTTTAGTCAAAATGTTTTTAAAAACTTTTTGATAAAATGGGAATTTTCACAACACACAGACAAAACAAACAAACAGAAAAAATCTTACTAATTCTGATTTTTGTTGAAAAAGCAAAATCCACAACATTGTCATTGCTCTTTCTTTTGACTATATTAGGTTTGAATTTCCATTTTCTAAGGATGCCTATTTGGCTTGGATAACCTCTTGAACCTTACCTATAATAATCTGGGTTTTCTTGCTTTCCTATTTCCCTTCTTGTTAAGAATATGTATATACCATCTCTGTTATGAAGTTCTTAAGTATCTTCCATACTGAATCTAAGGATTTTAGGTTTTAATTTTTGCTATAAATTCTTTTTGATTAGCTTTCCTAGTTTTCAAATTCCTCTGTCTAGCATAACAACTATAATTTTTGATGCAATTCCCCTCCCATCTCCCCAAACGTTGAACTTAAGTGGTAGTGACTACTGTATAATTAGTGGATCAACTTTGGTTACTTCTTGAACCAACTTCTGTGTGTTACTTTGGAATAAGTCAAGAGTAGCCTTTCCTTTAATGTATTGTAAAAAATAGCTTTTCCAAAAAGCAGTTATTTAAGGTATTGAGAAATTATCTCTCTAAACCTTGTTCTGTTGTGACTTTTGACCCATTTATATGCTGTCAGTTGAAGTCATCCACTAATATTTTTTATTAGTCTTAGCTGCCTCTTTGATCTCCCTCTGCATTGTGCACTCAATATCTTTCTCCTCATCAAGAGGAGTATAGTATAGCAACTAATATAG
The DNA here is from genome assembly GCF_013100865.1 of Trachemys scripta elegans. Classification (NCBI taxonomy): domain Eukaryota; kingdom Metazoa; phylum Chordata; order Testudines; family Emydidae; genus Trachemys; species Trachemys scripta. The sequence continues at coordinate 64,666,358 of NC_048300.1, read as the reverse complement.
CTGTATTCTTATGACTTGTGATTGGAATCTATATAGATACTACTTGTATTCATGGACAGATACCTTTGTTTCTATCTGACTATGGGGCATTTGTGTTAATAGCCACTGCCCAATTGTAGTGTGAACAAAAACCAGTTCACATGAGTGTTCCTGATTTATAATTCATGAACATGTTCAAGAATAGTCTTCCCCACTGTTCCTTTAGCTCTATTGTGTAAGGGGTCTAAGCTCACAAGTGATTCATGAAAATATAAAAACTGCCTGCTTGCCTCATTGTCATCACCCCCATTCCAGATCAGAACTATTCGACCAGAGCTGAAAATACGGTCCTGTGTCTGTCTTTGACAGCTTACAGTAAATTATATCCAGGCTTCAGGAAAGCTTTATGTTTAAAGCTCTGAAATTTCAGAAGCTGAAATATCCTGAGACTGCTGATATAATAGATAACAGGTTTGTAAGCTATGGGAATAGTTGTTAGATTTCAAAGTTCAGCATATGACAGGTGGCTGCTGAACCATTCCATGAATATTTTGGCCCTACAACTGATCCATTCAGCTGTCCTTAGATGACTTTCAGCGTGTATTTTTTCCATACTTAATAATATAGGCCCCAATCCAGCAAAACAGTGAAGCACCATCATGGGAACAGATTTATATTTGCATCATGGGATTACGCAGGCGCTTCACTGTTTTGCTGGATTGGGGACTTAACTTTCAGAGTGCATTTTTTACTCATGATAATGTAAATCCCCAATCCAGCAAAAATGTTAAGCACCTGCGTAGTCCCATGATGCAAATATAAATCTGTTCCGATGATGGTAGTTAAGTGCTTTGCTGGATTGGGGCCGATATTATTAAGTGTGGAAAAAATGCATGCTGAAAGTCACCTAAGGACAGCTGAATGGATCAGCTGTAGGACTAAAATGGGACTACTCTCATTCTGGCTGCTGGGTCAGGGCCAAAATCATATTTTTTAACTGCAATATGCTTGTTCATAAGTATAACAAGAAAGTCACTTCCAGAGAGATTTTTTTTTCTGCAGTTCTGTACTGACTATGGCCTTATTCAGGATAGTCCCTTTATTTAGGAAAATTTTGCACATCTATTAAAGTCATGTTGAAGTCAAGCAGGTGCTTAAATATTTTCCTCTGTTTTAAGCCCCAACTATGTGAAATTTTTATCAAGAAAATATTTTTTCAGTGCTTCTATGACAGTGCAGCATTTTGTGCTGAATTTTCCGTACTAGAAAAATGTTGTTGAAGTGGAGCATGGAATTTTTCCACTAGTTAGATGATGATTATGGAAATTTAAATCCAGCTGTTCCTGGTGCATTTTTGAGATGAGTTGCTTGGGACTGATTATATGCTCTTGATTCTAGTTCTCTGATTTGCTCAGATACCGCATGTGCTCAGGAAGGGTCAGCAAAAGCCATTTTGGTTGTTTCTCTGAGGAACAGACTCTAGTTAAATCACTATCAATAAGCTAGGTAAAAATGTGTGTTGGCTGTGCTGCAAATTGCAATAATAATTATGCAGGCTGATAAGTTATAACTTATTACCACTGTACCTGTGGATAACATTAGATTGTATTTTTGAGTATCCTTAGGCAATCCATTAATTGCAAGCATGTACAATAAAATTCCAATGCTGCAGTTACTCTGTGTGGTGGTTTTATTCTAATAAATGGAGATATACCTATCTCATAGAACTGGAAGGGACCCTGAAGGGTCATCAAGTCCAGCCCCCTGCCTTCACTAGCAGGACCAAGTACTGATTTTGCCCCAGATCCCTAAGTGGCCCCCTCAAGAATTGAACTCTCAACCCTGGGTTTAGCAGGCCAATGCTCAAACCACTGAGCTATCCCTCCCCCCATTGATTTAAGTGGGCCAAGTTGTGGGAATAAACAAATACATGGGAGTACATTTTTGCAGGATGGAGTCCTTAAATTACACATCCTTTCAGGCAAGTAACTCATCTTCATGCTTATCTTTAAAGAATTTAGCAAAATGTTTGAATTATACAAACAATATTAATACTGTTTTACAAAAGGAACACACAGAGCACAGACTAGAAAACCTCTACAGGACCAGCAGTACTTCAGACATTGTTCCTTGTTTTATCTCATTATTTATGCAGTTGGGAAATGGCTGCATTTTCCTCTTTTTACCATTATTTCTCCGTAAGACGGTAGTATCATGGGCAACCACATATCCTATAGACAGCCACCCTCTGAGACTTGTTTTGTTGTGCATGTGCCATTCATTCAGTGATTGAAATCTGCCTTGTTTAATCCTTTTTTCATGTAGCCATCCAGGCAGGCTATTGGATCTCGGTCTAAAGCCTGAACACCTATGCCTACAGGCTGCTGCCCTGTTGAATACCTCTTCGCTCTATAGTTGGGAATCAACTGGAGGTTAACATATTTAACATTATAAGTAAGCATCATGTTAAAGTTAAAGGTTTATGTTTAGGAAACGGAATCCTGAGGAAAGTCTTCTCTTCTTAATTGAGATATCAGAGCAATTCCCCGACAAGGTTTAAGAGCAGTAGTAGCATTATTGGCAGAGGTTATTATACAGGTGGGAAAGAACAATTTTGGCTTTTGGAGAGAAGCGGGAGGGATAAACTAGCACATCACCACAATGAAGCAAAGGTAGGACCAATTTGCCGGTGACAGTGGATAGGACACTAGAGTGGAACGCACAAGACTTGAGTTCTGTACCTGGGCACTCACTGTGGTGTGACCTTAGCAAGTCTCTTTATCTCTCTGTACTTCATTTTCTACTCCTAGCATTTGTCTGTCTTGTCTATTTAGAATGTAAGATCTTCATAGTAGGGACTGTCTTTTACTATGTGTTAGTACAGTACCTAGCACAACAGGACCTTGATCTTGGTTGGGTCTTGTAGGTGTTACTGTCATACAAATAAATAATAATATAAACTGATACAGTACTTTAAAGTTTTTCATGCTTCTAATATCCTGTTTTTACTTTGCTTTTTTATTTTTATCCAATGTTCCAATAGTCATTGTATCATTTCTATTTCAAATGCTACAGCAGACATTATCAGAATAATCAAGTTCAACTAGATGCACTCCACTAGACCAAAGAATGACAGCCAGTCTATTAATAATTAGTTTTATTCACTCCATTGAGGTGCTCATCAGTCCTAGAGATACAATACAGATTGACCAATTCTCATTTCTGATTTCTCTGACTCATTCTGCCCCAAAAGGAAAATTCCTCAGTCCTGAGCCCACAGTGAATTTAATTTCAGGTTACCCCTAAAATCTTCATGCAGTTAAACGATTACAGCTTTTTTCTTCTATAATTGTTGTTCAATGATTATTCAGTAATCATGAGAAGAGTAGAAATACCATAGCTGAAGTCACCAGATGAAAGTTATCCAGTTTATTCTGAAGTAAGTTTTATATCAACAGTGTTTCCTCCAGCATTAATACCAATTGTACTGTTAAGCTTCTTAAGAAAATCCACAAAAGTTTTGCTAACGGAGTACTTTAAAATATTAATTACAGGTATTTTTGCAAATTTTCCTGTCCGCAACCCTTATGGAAAAGTCCTATAGAATTTAGTAAAAGCTGAAATCCTTTCTGAAGGCTTTTTAAAAAAAATCCCATAGAATTCAATCTTGAATTTTATAGTGTGGTTCAAAAAAACAAAACAAAACAAACTATAAAAAGGACATCATTCTCTATCTCAAAAGTGGCCTCAACTTTGGATGTCTCAACCTTTAGTGGGCCCTAGTATAGATATTGAGGTTGGGATTTGCAAAAGCACTCAGAATTTACCTAACCCCGTTATCACTGGTGTCAATGGGAGTTTTATGCTGATTTCAATGGGAGCAAGGCTAGGTCACCACTGAGCAATTGTGAAAATCCCACCTTATGGCAAAGTTACCACCCCAGAATGTCTCTTTCTGGCTGGATGTGGCATTGCAACATCTTGATTCAGTTTGTCCCACCTTCTTTTGGTCTACTCTGACCATAGGAGAATCCTGGCTGTCCAGGCATGCCACTGTGCAAAGTCCTACCCTGTCCAGGGCCCCAGGGTCCTATATAAAAGTCCAAAAGAAATATAAACCAAACCAAACTTTCAGTCTGGCTGGGCTCAGCTGACAGCCACCTCATCACAGTCATGCCTCTGCTGCTCTATACTGTCCTCCTGTCTAACCAAATGCTTCTGTACCTCAATCAACCCCCTGGCCCAGGGGCTGGCATACTACTCCCTTTACTGAGGGATTCAGGCATGTTACAACTCCTCAGAACCCCAGCCTCCAGTCTGGCTTCCAGCTCACCCCCTGGGAGTAGGCTCTGCTTCTCAACCTTCTTTCAGGCTGCTCCCCAGACAGGGGGAATGGAACTTTCTCCTCTCTCCAAGTGGCCTCACCCAGCTCTTTATGGCAATTAACCTGACTTTCCCACAGCTGAGCTTTTTTTCTAATTAGGGTTGGCCTACCCTCCAGGTGCAAGCAGGCAAATTAACTGTCATCTCAAGACCATGTTAACTTTTTTCCACTCTATGTGGTGCAAACACACCATCACAAACCCCTACAATTTTCAAAACTAGGTTGCTAGAGTATAACATCTAAGTCCATTTTGGGCACTGTAGCAAGGCCTGCTCTCGGCCCCTCCACAAACACAGTCAGAGACCAACTGAAGTGCAGCACCCGTGTCCTTTTATTGTTTGTGTCCCTTCCCACCTCCTACTATTTACAGAGACCAACATTCCTGGAGACTACTAGCTTCCCAGCCAGTAGGGATCCAGAGCCCACGCTCCTCCCTTATCTGTCTCCTCCTGCTTCCTGTCTCTTTTCCAGCTTTATAGGGCAGGCTGGCTGAACAGACCTGCAGGTGGATCCACTCTGGTAATTAGGGCGTGGCCCTTCAGCCAGCCCAACTAATACCCTTCTTCCTCTAGAACAGGGCTAACAGGGGCCTGGCTTGTTTCTCCTAGCCAGCACCCTGTTACAGGCACCTAAATAAAACATGTCTAAGGCTGGACACCCAAAATTTTAGGTACTCAAAATCAGAGTCTGCTTTTGAAAATTTAGGCCTATAGTTCTTTAGAATAGTTTCCACAGAACCCTATCAGTTTTATCTATGTTCAATTTGATAGGACTTTTCCACTAAGGGAAATCAGTGAGCACTAAGACCCAACTTACCTATGAAACTAGCAGTCCTGAATTTATGCTGTAACTATTCTGAAGTACTCTCATTCATGGGCTTCTAAACTGCCCATTTTGTTTTCCTTTATAATACCAAAATCAATTGGCAGTACCTCTATTTGTTTGCCAGAGACCTGAAATCAAAAGGTGTGTTCAGGCTCAGATCTACTAACGGTGCTGGAGAAATGTTGAATCTGTGAGGTTTGTTTCTTTGCTGTCTTTGAGAAATACTGTGCACTATTAGGACAAGAATAGATCCACTCTTTGATATGCCTTTTCAGGAATTTTTCTTGAATGTGAGTAAAAGGTTGCTTCATCACCCCTCCAAGCAGTCTTTCTGCCTTTATTTCTTATAAATAGCATTCCTTGCCATGGACTAACTTGTGTAACACATGTCACATGCTCATTTAAACTGGTCAACTTGGAGGACCTGTGGAATGTCCCCCAGGCTGTAGGGGACTGAAGCGGAAGAGCAGTTGCGCACAGCCTGCATACTGAGGAAATAGGCTGCATAAAGGATCAGAGACTGATGTCCAATTGATGGTGGGACTGGGAAAGGCACTAGATCCACACATACATAGAATCAGTGGTTGGGAGCCCCCTTATAGAGGGTGCAGCAGGGATGGAACCTACATTCCTGCCCAGTCTGGAATAATGGTCATGGATGAGAAGTGGGAAAGCCTTGTCATGCACCTATGAATGCTGGATTCCATCCCTACACTTGATGGATAGCCTTACAAAAGGCCTATTAACTTGTAGGGTAGATAGATGGATGACGAATGGGTCTAACTGCACAAAAGGCCAAGAAAATCACAGCTTCTTGGGGTGCTTTTGCAAATCCAAACCCATGCCCCATGTTGCAGAGGAAGGGGGGAAAAAAACAGGATCTCTGCCAATCTGACCCAGGGGAAAATTCCTCACTGACCCCAAATATGGTGATCAGTTAGACATATGAGACATAGCTGGGAAAGAATTCTCTGGAGTAACTCAGAGCCCTCCCCATCTAGTGTCCCATCTCTATCAGCTGGAGATTTTTGCTACTGGCAGTTGCCAATGGGCCATATGCCATTGTAGGCGAATTGTCCCATCATTCTATCCCGCCATAAAATTATCAAGCTCAGACTTGAAGCCAATTAGGGTTTTTGCCCCCACTGATTCCCTTGGAAGGTTGCTCCAGAACATCATTCCTCTGATAGTTAGAAACCTTTGCCTAATTTCAACCCTAAACTTGATTTTGGACAGTTTATATCCATTTGTTCTTGTGTCCACATTGGTGCTTAACTTAAATAACTCCTTTCATTCTCTGGTATTTATCCCTTGATGTATTTATAGCCCACAAATCTCCCCTCAGCCTTCTTTTGGTTAGGTTAAACAAACCAAGCTCTTTGAGTCTCCTTTCATAGGGTAGGTTTTCCATTCCTCGGATCACCCTAGCAGCCATTCTCTATACCTGTTCCAGTTTGAATTAATCTTTTTTAAAAAAACATGGGAGACCAGAATTGCACATAGTATTACAGATGAGTTCTCACCACTGCTTTGTATAATGTATTAACACTTCCCTACAGGAAATACCTCCCCTGATGTATCCTCAGACTGTATTAGCCTTTTCAATAGCTGCATCACATTGGTAGCTCATAGTCATCCAGGTCTTTTGCCTCCTCTCTGGCTTCCAACTGATAAATCCCTAGTTTACACCAAAAAAATCTTATTGTTAGTCCCTAAATGCATGATCTTGCACTTAGCACTATTAAAGTTCATCCCATTTCTATCACTCCAGTTTACAAGGTCATCCTGATCTTCTTGTATGATATTCCGGTCCTCCTCCATATTGGCAATTCCTCCCAACTTTGTGTCAATCTCAAATTTTATTAGCACATGCCCACTTTTTGTGCCAAGGTCAGTAATAAAAATGTTAAGTAAGATTGGTCCCAAAACCAGTCCCTGAGGAATTCCATTAGTAACCTCCCTCCAGCCTGACAGTTCACCTTTCAGTATGACTCAGTTCCTTATCCACCTTTCAATTCTCATATTAATCCCCATCTTCTCCAAGCCTTCTGATTTTTACCTAAATTCCTCAAAGGAGCTATTGCTCTGGACTGACTCCCACACACATTGGCTTGGTCACTCTCTTGACCTGGCTTTAACCAATTACTGCTCCATTTCTAACATTTCCATCAAAGAGTTCATTCTTTCTCACGTCCTTTAATATTTTTCACCCCCTTTCTTATCCTTCCACTCAGTCAAGCAAACTTTCAGTGATCTCCAGTCCATCAACATCTATGATTTCTTTACTTCTCCCAGCTTCCTGTACCATCAGCCTGCCTTTCCCTCTATATCATGGTTTCCATCCTGAACTCCACTCCAGACATGACACCGTTGCTTCTCTCTCACACTACTCAGTCCCTCCCAGACTTTGCTCATTGTTCTTATCTGCTTTCTCTGCTCCTGTTCCCATAACTTTGCCATTGCAGAACTCCAGAGGACATGCAAATGTCTTCCAGAAGTTATTTTTGTCTCTATTCTATTCCACCATTTTCTTGACATCCAAATAGATTTCTTTTCCTTGATTGATTCCTGTGTCTATAACCCCTATTGATCCTTATCCACCTTTGGATCCCTCCTCAACTTCTAGTCCCTTCTTCTTCCTACTTCTCAGCCCACAATCACACCATGTTTTTTCCACAAAAGATAATCAATGCAATGCAACAGATTCTCTCCCCACATTTCCTCACCTTCTCCTTCATCCCTCCTTCATTACTGGATGCTTTCACCCTGACCCCCAACTCTGTCCTTTCTTCCAACCAATTGAGGGAAAATGGTTGATATGCTCTCCTATAGATTGTTCCACTACAGAGAGGAGGAGTAAACTTTTCAAGAGTGCCTAAGTGACTTAGGAGCCTTAGTCCCATTTTTAAAAATTATTTAGGCTCCTAGAGCCAGATTTTCAAAGGTATTTAGATGCCTGAAGATGCACATAGGCACCTTGTAGGATAACCTGCTTAGCACTTTTGAAAATCCCACTAGATGCCTATATATCTTTGAGGATCTAGACCAAGAAACGTAAGTCACATTGAAAGTCAAATGTCACATAGATGCTTTTGAAAATGTTACCCAAGATCTCAATAAGAGCAACTCAAAAGTGTCATCTTTTTGTATATTTTTGGCACAGAGCTCACACTAAGCACAGATAAAATATTGATAGCTACAGGTGATAGCTTGCCATGCCTTTTAATATCCCTGGAATATTTTACCCAAACTGCATGTCTCATACCCACATTGTGTAAATTCTGTAGATCTTAACTGCTGATAGAACAACTGTGACAAAATTTGCAGACATTTGTTACATAGCCTGTCAGACAAATTTGGGTTTTACTGACATGCCTATTTTTTTGAAATCACTTATTTTCTCAAATATAAATTGTATTTCATAAAACATAGATATAAAACAATTTCATACTTAGTTGGAACAAGCACCCGACTAGGAACTCTAATATAATCATTACAATGAAAAGTAAAATTTAAAAATGCAATATCAAATTTGAGTTCAAATATGAATCCTTCCATATCAACTTAAATGTCTCTGGATGACCCCTGAGTGGATATGGGATATGATATAATATATGTTCAAATGGGGAACTATAAGTATGAATAGATTGAAAGTAAAGTTTTGGACTTCTTGGGGATGAAAGTTTACACTAGACATCATCTCGAGCTGCAAAATTCATATCTGGTTCCAGATTTGGAACACCCTATAGCTGGTGGCTTTCAGTCCATTATTAGGACCTTTTACAAAATTCAGATCCAGACTCTGATTCTGAATAACCCTCAAAGTTTAATGTTGTTTAGATTCTAGGTGGTTTGGGTCCCCCCCCCCCCAAGGCTCAAATCTAGTTTGCACTTTGTTCAAAAGTCAGTAATGATTCAGAGGAAGGTCACAAACAGTAACTGTGACTATATTGGCATTTTAACACTGTTGTATCTTAAAATGAGCATTTTCTTGGAAAGTAATAGCTGTGTGTGACTAGAATGATAATCCGCTGCCTATCTGATTCTGATCTCTGTAATCACTAGCATAGTATCTTCCCTCATCCTAGTTTAAAAGAGAAGTTCATGTTTGCTGCACAATGACACATTAGACACTTGAAATGTCAAAAAAAAAAAAAAAAAAGAGGAGGTGTAATTAGTTTTACAATGAAGTACTAATGCTTATGTGTTCTGGCAATTTGTTATTAGTTAATTATTATAATCAAAATGATTTTAATGTATATAGGTAAAAGGGGCTCATTTTAGCTAGGCACTGCTAGAAAAATGTTATTTTGAGCTCAGTGGCAATATTTGCTGTGAGAAGAAGCTTAAGGTGTAATTAAAGAAGATTTTGTATACACTCTGACCTTCTGTCCATTAGAAATAAATAAATGTGATCAATACTAACCCTAATTGCCCTGAAAAACAATCTTATCAGATTTCTGTTTGGGTAAGGGGAAGATTATTGTTAACACTAATGAATATTCTGTGGGGGTTTGGATCTGCCCTTCATTACTGCTGTTCTTTCATTACTGACCCTTCGCTGTCATGGCAAAGATCTTAGAAGTCTCTGGACACCAATTGTAGTGTCACATATTTCACCAATGAGTAAGTAAATGTAAGAGTGCATCAGGTCAAGGGGTTAGAGGAATATGAGCTTCAGAGCCATAGCCAGAACCCATCCAATTTAGATTTGTTTAAATTCAAGTGAATTGACAGGCTACAGAGGTCTCCTCTGACTCTCGCTAATTCCGAATGCCTTGAGTCATCATTTTATGTTAGACCTGGGCAAGTTGTTTCACTGAACAATATATTCAATGCATTTTGCCCCTTTTTTCTGTTTCTGTCTGAATTGTTCACACACAGATTTTGATTTTTATGGAATTGTTTAGAAATTATTTGACAAATATTTCATGTGAACATGAAACTTTGATGCCATGAATTGAATGGGAGTTGGGAACCTAACCTGCATAGGTCCTTCTGAAGATCCCTCTAGGCACCTATCATATAAGTACCTTTATAAATCTGGCACCATGTTCTGCCATTGGCCAAGAGTAAATTTAATAAAAGGAGGGATAGTGTAATGTGATCAAGTCAATGAGCCCACTGTGGGGCAAGAGAAGCTATCAGGATCGGGGGTAGTGGGGTTAGGTAATTTTTAATCCTTTTACCTTCTGGGCTCTGGAAGCCAGCCCTTGGCTAAGATATCACTGCTAGAAAAAATAGACTACTATAATGTTCTTGTCTAGGCTCAGATCTAAAATTTATTTTCTTTCATAAGATCAGTGGGGCTTGGTGACATGGGGTGCAGGAGGAGCCAGGATTCAGAGTTTCCCCACAGGGAGTCATAACTCTTGAAGGCTGTGAAGCCAAGATCTCTGGGTGTTCCATGAATCCCACCATGCAGAGAGGTTGGGTCCAAACTGTTAGGTAAGGGCTGAACACAGCAGGGCCAGTGGAAGCCAGACTACATTAATTCACAGGCCATTTCTCCTTATGGAGGCGGAGTCAAGCCCCCTCACACTATGAACCACCCCATCTATAAACTCAGAGTAAAATTCTGGCCCCATTAATGACAATGATAAAACTCCCATTGACTTCAACAAAGCCAATGTTTCACACCGAGTGCTCACAGGTTTGAGGATTTATTCTTTCACAATAATTAAATATATTTTTAAAATTAGTTAACAAAACTGTGATGTGAAAGTCTTTATAGAAGAATGTTATTGTAGCACCAGTGCTCAGAACTACTTTTACACTGTTGGCTGGGGAAGTAGAAGGCTGTATTTGCTTCTCTTTAGCCTTCGCTTACTATACTTCTTATAGTTGTGTTTAATGGATGGGAAAATGATAAAATTTCTGTATTACAAAACACAAAGCATGAAGCAGGTGCAGCAAATCCAAGATTCTACAAGCAAGAAAGGACTCTTTTGAAACTACTAACAGCCTTACTGTTGGGCTTTTAAAAATTGTATCCACCTGCTATTGTTTCCCTTCTACTATTTTCTATTAAATGAATGCATGATTTTATATCAGGATACATCCATTTTATTTCACAGCATTTTTTTAAGTCGTAATAGAAAGGGGTTTGGTGCCAAATATTTAATGAAAGCAAATAGAGCAAACATGAATAGCAAATCTTCTAATGAATAAATCTGAATAATAAAATCCCCTGTGGAGCACAGAGGCAGATAGGTTAATTCTTTCACTTGAATTTTAATCCTGACTATGAAAAAAATACCAAAAAGATATTGGTATTTAACACTTGATTATCCACGAGTCCCAAAGAGAAGGAGATTTTACTATTAATTTTATACTATGTAGTTACATTTGACAGCTTCGCTTTGACTTTATTAATCAAGGGGAACATCAAAAGAATTAGTATAAGGTCTGATCCAATGCCCATTCAAGTCAATGGGAAATTGTTCCTTGACCTCAATGGATGTTGGATGAATCCCATAGTGGTTTGAGAATATACAACGATGAATCTTTGAGGTAGTAAAGTATTATTGTACCCATGTTGGCCTCAGGAAATGAGAGAGACAAAGTGGGTGAGGTAATATCTTTTATTGGACCAACTTCTGTTGGAGAGAGAGACAAGCTTACACAGAGCTCTTCTTCTTCAGGTCCTTCAGAAGAAGAGCTCTGTGTAAGCTTGTCTCTCTCACCAACAGAAGTTGGTCCAATAAAAGAGATTACTTCACCCACCTTGTCTCTCAAAGATTCACGTTACTTAGTGTAAAACCTAATTTTGTTAGTAAAGCTTGCAGAGAGGTAGGAATTAGCAACTCAGATGTCCATCACCCACTCTGATTTAACTTGTTGGGCCGCATTTCATTTTCTTTTCACTGACACCAGTTTTAAACCAAAAAAAATTCCATTAACTTCACTGGCATTATTCCTGATGTGCACTATTGAGTGAGAGGAGAATCAGGTCTGCTATTTTAAGATCCAGTTGTCATCGGCATAAGAGCAAAATACCCTGACTTACTAATACAATTCCTCATGAATCTTAAAAGTTGCATTCAGTCTACTGATGGAATGTTGCTTAATAGGAATAGGAAAAGCTTGCATTTCAGCTTCATCTCAGGAGAACCTCCTGGATTATTTAAATTGTCTTGAAAAATTGATAGATCATAATCAATATTTTCTTTAAAAACTATGTCATATGACAGGTCTGGAGCTAAATGCTGTAATCATTCCAAACCCAAACTCCCACTGAAGTCAGTAGAAGTTTTGTTCTACTTATTATATAAAGGGGTTGCTAACAGGAGGCTATTTTAGGGGGAGCAGGAAGTCATGTAAGATTATTTTCCAAGTTAGACCTGATTCTGTTTTCTTTGCACTCATAGGAAAACTGCCAACTGTCTTGACATGATTCAGTATTAGACCCTTACTCTACAACAAGCTCTTTACCTCAGAGAGAGAGAGAGAGAGAGAGAGAGAGAGAGGTCTCTACCCATTGACACAAAACACAGATTTTTAGGGGGCTAAATTTTGCCTTCAGACGCTGCTAACTCATAGTTTTCACCTTTGAAAATATAGATGCAAACACTAGGAATTAGTTTTAACATCTAGGAAAGCAACAGATTGAAGATAGACTTTTGGGTTTTGGTGAGCAGACCATTACATATGTCAAATTATCCCCAAATATGCCTAAAATACTAAAATCCAATTAATGCAGAATTGCACTGACAAAAGACCAATGCCAGAGATGACAATGGACCTAGACCAAGGACTGTTAATAGAAAACACATAGGAAATATCTAATCTTGGACATCCAAGCATGAATCACGCAGTTCATCTGTCAGAAACTCAAAGTATTGTCAGCTTTTGTTAACAGCATTCAGTGTTCTGAAGGAAAAAGTAATTTTAACTTTTTCCTGCAGTAACATAAGTAGTTTTCATTTCTCTGGGAACAGGAATCACCAAGAACCACAAGACAAACATTGAATTTGGAGGGTGGAGGGAGGGTGTTGAACAGACTTGCTTCTAAGTAGAGAGTTAGAGATATGTTTATGAGAAGAGAAACATTTTTTGTTAAAGGATTGCTTTCAATAAAAGAAGCACTAAATAAACAACTTCTGTTTTAAAAAAGAGCCAGGTTGATGATAACTCTGGAAAATCTCAGGATTGAAAGAGGATCTGCTGAGACACTGACATTTTAAATGGAAGAAAAAAAATTCCCTGACAAAGAATGAAAACATCCGTGCATTATAGAACAAAGAGCTAGGCTGTGCCCAAGCTCTAACTGAAAAAGACAACAAAGGAATTAAACAGAAAATTCAAAGACTGATCACTGTTATTAATCCTATGTTGTATGCAGTGCTGTAGCTGTGTTGGTCCCAAGATATTAAAGAAACAAGGTGGGTAAGGTACTATATTCTGTTGGACCAACTTCTGTTGGTGACAGAGACAAGCTTTTTGAGCTTACACAGAGCTCTTCTTCGTATCTGGGAAACTTACTCAGAGAGTCACAGCTAAATAGAAAGTGGAACAGATTGGTTAGCATAAGTAGTCAACAGATATTTCTCTTTACCTTGTTCTAAGTTTCATAGGTTCATGATGTAGAGACCCAGGAAATGAGAGAGAGCTATGGAGGAACTAGTATAGCAATGGAAGCAAGCCAAGTGGGAGGAATCAAACTTGGAAAGGGCAAAGCAGAAGTGTGCTAAAGTAGGTAATGAGATCAAGGTAGTGATTGAGGGTGGCGGGAGGCGGGCAAAATGACCAACCAGCTACACAACCAGCAAGTGCAGCTGAGGGAGTGTAAGGGCAGGTCTACACTACCCACCTGAATCGGCGGGTAGAAATCGATCTCTCGGGGATTGAATTATTGCGTCTCGTAGGGACGCGACAATCAATCCCCGAATCGACGCTTCTACCACCAGCAGAGGTAGGAGTAAGCACTGTTGAGGGGGGAGCCATGGAGGTCGATTTGCCGCCGTCCTCACAGCGGGGTAAGTCGGCTCCAATATGTCGAATTCAGCTATCTTAAATCGACCCCCCTCCCCGCCCCCGTAGTGAGGATGTAGTCTAAGAAGGAGCTGAAGGAAATCCACTCTTCAGAAGAAAAAGTAATTGTGTGTTGCCTAGTGATGGAAAAGCTTCTGAGTTGCAGCTGATCCTGGAAAGGTAGAACACAAAGATGGAGAAAGATCTTCAGGAGATGGAACTCAGACCCAGCTACAGCTGGAGTTTGGAATCAACAACAGATGTAGCTCTCCGATGGCAGGGAATCTCTGACCTGGACAGAAGTGGGTCAGAAGTGGAGTCCATCATAGGGAAGGTGAATGGAACTGTGTTGGAGATCACCTTCAAACTATTCTAAGGGTGGAGAATTCTGTGGTAAAAAATAATATAATAGTTATGAAATAATGTAAACATATACAAATAAAAGCAATAAAAAATTAAAATAGACAAACTCAAAACAAAACTTCAGAATTCCAAAACCAAAATTTACTGGAAATTCCATTTTGTGGGAAAGTTCAAATTGGAATGAAAACTAAATTTCAACATGTCAAAATGTTCCATTAAATGAACACTGAGTTTTGACCACCTCTTAAAAAAAGTACATGATTGATATATTGAACCTGTGTTATTTTGGAGAAATAAAACTGAATCAGAAAAAAAAAATGTGGGAGTTGGAATCTTATGTCTGAAGAATGTTCTTTGGTGCACAAGCTGGTGAGTTAGCCCACTTGCTTACAGGGATACCTAAAAGGTTCAGAATGTAATGCATCTCCCAGCTGTCCTAACCTAAGGAAGAACCCACTAGACCACATGGCTCTCTTTCTCAGTGTAATCACCTCCAGCCCTACTTGATCTTGACTTTTTCTGGGGAAGGCTCAGTGGCAGCAAATTAAAGGCTTAAGTGCGCCCCTGAATCAGATCCAAAGTTTCCTAAAGGCCACAAGTACACAATGAACAGAACTGGTCCAAAGTTTTCCTTTTTTTCAGAAACTGTTTTCATAGAAAGTGTTTGGTTTTTAGGCATAAATCTTCCAGTTTTCCAATGAAAATAATTAAAACCTAAAAATAACCTTTTTTCTCTGTTTTTGAAAATGAAAAATAAAATGGGCTCGGTTTTGTTCTCCTGCCTCTTACTCTCCCTTTTTTCCCCTGACCCCATTTTCCTTGGACCCTTTCCATTTTGCTTCTGAACGGGGGTGGGAAATCAGGGATGGTAGGTTACCAAATTTTCATGATTATTTGTCAAACTCGGAAATTAAAAACAAATTCTGAAAACATTTCTTTAAAATGTTTAATCCAAGGTATTTAGCATTCTTAACTAATTCTAATCTTCAGTGAAAGAGCTGATAAAAGACTCCTGGGGAATCTTGCATGAGACTGAGTGCCCTTGGGACAGAAAGTCAACACCTCTCTATTATCCTCTGTGAGCTCTTAAAGAGAAAAGAACAAGGCCACACAAGAACTGTTCCGTATATTTCACTTGGATCCACTCAATGACCCAATAATACCTCATAATCAAAGGCAATTGATCTAGTAATATCAGCAGGCACCTTGCATCTTTATCTGGCTCTTGGACATAATTAGTCAATACAACCAGTGCTATCTCGATGCCAAATCCAGGACTTCACTCAGATTGACAATGGTTGTTGAGATCCCGGGCATCTAGATACTATGAGTTTTCTCACCACAGCCATCTGACTGCACCCACTCAGGAAAAAAGATGTGGGCATCACGTTAATCAGATCAATGAAAATCTGTGTGCAATATACAGCCGGATTCAAAAAAAAGCAAATAAAATGTTAGGGCAGAGAAAGAATGGGATAGAAAAGAATACTGAAGCTATTATGTCATCATACATTAATGGTATACCCTCACTTGGAATATGTGCTCAAGTAAGTTCAACCAATCTACAAAAATAAATACAGACATAAAGTTGTCTAGAAGTAGGTGCCAAAATCTAGTAAAAACATGGAAAGACTTCTGTAAGGAGAGACTGAAAAGACTGTCTAGCTTAGAGAGGCGTTGACTAAGGGGATTATGACAGGAGTATACAAAATAAATGATGTAGAGAAGCTAAATCTCATGCTCCTATTTATGTTTTCTTGTCCAAGAACAAAGTCAAAGTCAACAAATGTAAACTCATAAAAGGAAATGCTTTTTTTTACATAATACAAAGTTAACGTATAGAACTCATTGATACAATATACTGAGAGCTTTGCAGGATTCTAAAAACAATCATAATAAGAACACTTTTATTAATTAGGATAAAACTAGTATTATAAATCATTGTTTCAGGGCACAAGCCAATAGTTAATATGGGTTAAGAAGAAACTTCCCTTATGGTCAGGCTATACCACAATTGCTACATATGGGGCTTTGTGCATCTAAAACATTTGGTACTGGCTACTGAATTGGGTGGACCAGTAGTTGGATACAGTTTGTCAATTAATGTGTTCCTAAAATCCATTTCAATGTTCTAAAAACTATTTCAATATATGACAGAATAACTGTAACAATAATTAAACAATGTACTGATAGGGATTTCTGATTGTCTGCAGAAATAGATAAGTTAGCAAGCTTGTTTAAAAGAACAAGCTAAATCTAAGGAAAATTAAAAGAGAAAGTACAACCAAGACTCCCTCTCTCTCAGCTTTCCAGGATGATATAAGGAAGGTCTTTCTGTCAAATCCACTTAGCACCAAATCACAACAAAAAGGAAAATCAGATAAAAAACCTAGAATGTCCAATTCTAAAAAGATGCAGTAGATAACAATTGAAGAGATTTATATTCATACTGAAAGAAAAAACGATTTGTTTAAAGAATACATCTGCCACATAAAAAGAGAGTAGAGAGTTGCCTGATATACTGCATATACTAAAAGAGCAAATGCGGTTGCTAGTATGGGCCTGACATTCTGATCACCACAAATGCTCTGATAATTACCCTTCAGAAAGCAAAGAATATTTTGATGTAATTTATATTGCTGAAAGAGACTTTTGGCTTATTCCATGACAGTGTACAAGCTCCCAGACCTGCATATAGAATGAAATGCAAAGCTAGTGAAAATCCAAGAGATTAGTTTCTGAGACTTAACTGTAGCCATTGTGAAGGGAAAGACGACCCTAATACAAATAGAAAAACAACTTAGAGATTTGTTCTTATTTATGCACTGAAAAAAACTTGAATTGAATTTGGGAGTGAAGTTCAAAAAGATTCGAACATAGGCTGGTTAATAAAGCAAGCATAACTTTTGTCTGCAAATACACAAAGCATTTAAAAAAATAAAGCTTACAAGAAGCAGGGGAAATAGTCCAACCCATATGTGAAATTGAGAGGACTTATTTTAGAACTACAGCCTTCAGCTAGAAAGAAACTACTTACACATTCTGAGCCTTATATGCAACTCAGGCTTGCTAAGGAATCTTTCAAGGTAACTAAAAAGGAAGCATAAGGACTTATAAATTAATAAAAACTTCAGAAAGTTAAAGAAACGCCTAAGATTTCATAAAGGACAAATTAATAACTATGAGAGTTAATTTGAAAAATAATAAAAACTGGGGGAGAAAAGTAGAAGAAACAGAAAAAAAAAATGCTAATTATTCATTTGCAGTTATTCCAATGATCTATTATTTTAAACTGATGTTCTACTTATATGAGTGTTCACTGTCTTCAGTTTAGGAGCAGATTGACAAGAGTTCACTCCAAAAACACAGGAATATATATATCAAAGGTGTTGTTCCATTGCACAGAATCAGTCTATATTTAGAAATGAGCATATTGATGGTAATTAAATTCTCCTTGCAATGTAAGGGCATAAAATATCTATGGCCCTGAGGCTATTGTATTACACTGCCAATGATATATGACAAGCAGCCTCACTGGAACGAAGCCAGAGAATGAACTAAGCATCAATATGTCCTCATGTGGATGGATGTTGTTTTACTAGTGATTGAATGTTAGCCAGGGAGAAGATGGTTGAAGATGCCATATAGCGCTGAATTGGGGAAAGTCAGTAACCTCTCCATACTAATCTTGCAATCAGCTTCTATTATAAAGTTAAATTCTTTTACTTTTATTATTTTAACTTAGAAAATGAGATTGGCCTGACAGTTGCCAGACATAATCTGAAGACAAAGAGAAAATATTTCAGCAAAGTATGAAGACCATTTTTCACATTGATTCTGAGTTACTACCAAAAAACCTCCAATTTGAAAGTTTGTTTTTTGCCTAACATTTCTTTGTCTCTTCCAGCTCAAAAATGACTTCTTTCTGCCCCTTCAAAATATTCATAGAGTTAATCTCCTTGAAAACTCATCTACTGAAGCTAATGGGCTGGAATTAAGCAACATGATTAATACAGCTGGTAGAAATTTTTTTCCTCAGAAGATTTTGGCAAAAATGAAAAAAAAATCATCTAAGTTTTCCACTGAATTTTTTGAATTTTCAGCGGAAATTCAAAAACTGAAAAATTTGGGCTGATAACTAAAATATTTTGATTTGGAAATGCTACTGCAGCACCTCATGAGAAGTGTGTAGTTCAAAAGCCTCATGATCCCATTCTCCTTTCTAGGCCAGGCTCTCTGATCAGACTCCATCTTGAAGATCTACATCTATCCAGGGAGCTGATGGGTCACTGGAACTTTTTATAATGAAGCCACTTATTAGGTATCTAAAAACAGACTCTGGAGCTTGACTACGGGCACCCAGTTTTTAAAGTCTGACCCATTATTCTTATCCAGATCTGCCAAGTGTCTTGTAACATGACAAATAGAGTTACTTTGGATTTACATTCTTCTAACTGAGATAAAAATCTGGCTGGTAACATGTATAACACCACATCATTTCCCTATTTCAAGTGCCTGAGTTTTCTAAATCATGGTATAAGTCTATTGTCATATGCCCTGGTGAGACAACGTACTTAAAACACAGCTGATCTTTAAGCATGTGAATAGTTCTCATTGAGTTCAGTGTAAATTACACATGCTTAAAGTTAGGCATATACTTAAGTAACTTGCTCAATCAGGCATTCAATGACTTTGATCTAGTTTTTACATAGTAAGCTAGAAATTGTCATACCAGATCAGACTAGTGGTCTCTGCCAGAAGACAGTATCAGATGCTTCAGAGGTAAGTGCAGGAAAAATTACAGTAGATATTCATGCAATACCTTGCCTATATGGAAAAGTTTCTTCCTAAAAAACCTCTGCTTGTTAGTCATTGCCTTATGCCCTGAACCATGAAGATTTCTATTCCTTCTTTTAAAATGCCTATGTAATAAAACAGTGGCAGCTCACTTAGCCATATAAATATACATTTTAACTCTTACAAAGCACTCAGACATAATGATATTTTATAGCACGGAGTTCTGCAGGTTGATTATATATTGTGTGAAAAGAGTATTTCCTTTTAATAAGTTTCCAATGTGATGCCTTTAAATAACATTGAAAGTCCCATTGTTTTGATATTAGGAGAAAGGGTAAATAAAAGCACCAAGCATATCTTATCTATCCCATTCAGAGCATGTCCCTATTATTCATCTCCTTTCTAAACTAGACAGTCCCAATTTTGTTCAGTCACTCCTATAGAAATGTCCCTGCCTCTGATCATTTTTGTTCTCCGTCTCACTGTGCCCCTTCTATTTTGGCTACATCTTTTTTGACTGGAACGGAATACAGTATTGTTGCTGTATGTACCAGCAAATTGTGTGATGGTACGGTTATGTTTTCAGCATTATTTTCTATCCTATCTCACCCATTTGTGGTTCCCCTTTGTTTGCTTATTTTAGATTGTGAATTTCATCTGCCATCATGATATCCATTCACATCGCCTTGCTGAAGCCTTCTAGATTACTCAGTCTTCTCTAGTGACTTACCTAAATAGTTTGTGTGGGGTGGTCTTTTAATTATGGTATAACGGGGTCTATGGGAGCGCTGTCTATGAGATCCAAGGAGCTTTGTACAGTGTGTGTGTGTTACCTTGAATCTGATGAGTTAGTCGTGCCTCAGGCATTACTAAAGCTGCAACACCTGTTTGGTAATTATTGTAATTACTTTTAAAAAGCCAATAACATTATATGACAAAGAGAATTAACGAGCACATCTCATTCTTAGCCTATTGTCTTCAGTGGCGTTTCACCAGCTTACACTAGGGTTGAATTTGATCCTCTATAGTCATCATTATTTTTTCCTTGTAATTCTCAATGTGTGTTTTCTGTATTTAGAGAACTATATGGATGCTTTTCTGTTACTAATTTAATATTTACAGAAAATGTGCTTATTGTGTAGCCACACAACGTCTAACTCAAACTATGCAAAGTTTGTTTCATATTTCAAAAGCAATGAGTTCAAATGCTGCTAAGGTCATTTCATTCATTGCAAATCTACTTACTTTTTATATTTACAAATATAAAGCTCTGATCCAAAAGATCCCACGTGTAAAAAGAAAGGGAAGACCTAAAAGACATTGGTTCTTAAAAGGCATTTCCAAATCTTCACAACTTCTTCCTGGTTTTCCCTCCCACCCCCCTTTGAACCTGACTTATATTATTTTCCCCCATTTACTGGGCCTGGTCGTGCAACTGCAACATGTGCTGCCACAGTTTAAAGGAGATAACAGGATGGAACATTTAAATGAAATGTAATAGGTTGAAAACAAAACCTGTATTTAATGGATGATAGCGCTTGAAGCAGGTAATTGAAATTATCTGCAGATGGCTTGTTTTCTTTCATGATTCTCTGAGCACTTACCACTGAGGTAAATGTCAGCCACATTATCTGTACAGTACATTCACTGTATCAGTAGACAACAACTACAGTCTGACTCCATAATATGATCTGCACAACTATTGTGTTCTTGCAAAAGAAATTAACTACCCTTCTAACATTTATTTTCTTTCACTATATACTATAGATTCAATCACCTAAACAAAGAAAACTTGGTCTTCTACAATAATACTGCTGTAAAGTAATTCTTTGCCATAGTTTTCAGTCTTCTAAAGTAAAAGTCATGGCCCCACAGCAAGGTCCCTGGCATCTATGGTGACTCATTGAGCAACTTATTTTTTGTTCTTATTATTATGGGGGCATGAGTCTAGTATGAATTATTTCTGAATCCTACCACAATGTGAATAATTTGGGATTAAAGTTCATTTTAGTCTGAAAATCTTTCTCTGACAGACCCTAAAGTTTTGTTTTGCTTTGTTTTTTTTTATTTTTAAACAATAACAGAAAAAAAATGAAGTTGTGGTCCCTAATATTAGGATTCAAGCCTCCACTATCTTAGCTTAAGTCAATGAAAGGCACTTTTCAGGCCCCTCCTGAAAGATTTAACAATAGCGATACAGTAACATCTCTTTGCTGTGCTGCTAATGAGGAGAGTTCACTGGGAGTTTTAAAGAATTAAAGAAGCATAGGGTCATATCCTGAGGCTCTTCCTTTCTACTCAGGCAAACTACCATTGAAGTGAAAGGAAGTGCTCCTAGACTGAGTAAAAATAGAATAAGGACCTCAGGGTTTAGCCCATTCTGTATATTTATTGAGGGTAAAATTTTCAAAAGTGACTCATCCACAAGGAGGACTTAAGCCTTGCAATTCCTAATTTTAGGTGCCCTGCTGTCCAGTGGAATCCACCGCCACGAATTAGGAGCCAACATTCTCTATATAATCATGGGAATAATTAGGCGCCTTAGAATGGGATTCACAAAAGCCAGCATACTGAGTGGGTAGCTGCCTGAGCTAACCAATAGGAAATACGAAGGAGAGGGGAGTGGTTTAAGCCCCACTCCTCAAAGGGATTAAGGTTCCTAACTCTGGCCTGGTTCTCCTACAATGTAATTTTTTTCTGGAAATCCCTTCCCATAAAAATGTTGTGGTTTTGCTGTTTCTTCCCAGTTCAGTATGAAACTTTTTTCAAATATGCAAAATTTTACCAGCTGCTCTACTTAGGAGTTAAGTCTTCTTGAAAGTCAGCAGGACTTAGGCTCCTAAATCACACTGGCACTTCTGAAAACTTTACCCTGAATGCTAACACTGTACTGAATACAGAGGAGATAAAAGCCTCCTGTCCCTCAAGAAACTTATTAATATACAGGCATGATCCTGTAAACAGTTATTTCCAGGCATAATGTTTACTCCTTCAATGGAACCATTCCAGTTAGCAAACACCATGACTGTTAGTGTGTGCTTGCAGATTGGGCTGTAGGTAAGGATCTTGCATGCTATAGGTCTGATCCTGCTGCCATAAAAGCCACTGAATTCAGTGGTGCAGAATTATGTCCTAAATAGACATTTTATCACATCATCAGTCAGAAAATTATGAATCTCTGGGCTGGACTGTAGCAACTGTTTACGTTATCGACCAGCCCACAGCAACCCCACACCACAGTTTAGAACACTATAGGGAAAAGCCATCCCCACTGCACTCATCTAGAGTGAGCTTGAACAGACATTGGGCAGATTCACAACTTGGGCAGGGAGGATAAATCTTCCTCAGCATGCTGCAGAGCTGGTGCAAACCAATTCCACGAGGCTACATCTGACCAACTAGAGTAGCCCAGCTGACATGGGCCCCACAGGGGTCAGGGAGAAGTTACACAATGGGAGATTCCCAGCCCTATCCACAGACCTGCCTACACAACTGAAATAACCACCTGAGTTCTCCAAAGAAATGCCAAGGGCCCTTCTATTGGTCCTCAAAACAAGCGGATGACAGAAAAAGGTGCGACTTCCCCACCTCTTAAAACACCACTGGTGATGAATAGCATGCTGTGACAAAAACACAGTTTAAAAGGCAGCATATTTAGAAGAAACTTGGATGTAAAAGGAGCTTGCTAGAAATCTTTGTGGACCTATACTGGTTCAATGAACTTAAGAGAAAGAAGTTTTGCCATTGTTGAAAAGCATCTGTTGATCTGTTTCGCTTATCTTCTGCTTAGTTTTTGAAAAGTTGATAATTGATCTTTGTCACAATTACTAATTGTGCTTGTTGTTTTACCTGGTAAGTCTCCTGAATTTTACTTGGCATTGAACTTAAACTAAATGGCCTATAATTTCCTGTGCTTATCTTTTAGCCCATTTAGAGATGAGATAATGTCAACCATATTAATATATTTGACTATATTTCATAACAGGTTGTACTGCAAACAACTTGTTTTTAAATACATTTTGTCATCTAAAATGTGAGGCAAAAACCAAATGGTATCATCCAAGTTGTCATCAGTAGTCTGGTTTGTGCTTTAGTCTTACTGTAGTTCCCGTGACTATTTCTGTAGGCTGCATATGGCAGACCTCAGTCCCTCCAGGGTGTCCCTCCTCCCTTGGGGTTCTCTCATGACAGAGGGGCCAAGGAGCAAGGAAGGGGGATCCTGGCCCTCCCACTGCACTGGGTTCCGACCCAGGGCCCTAAAGAGATGTTGCAGTGTCTGGACCACTCCTTGGTCCACTCTAAGTAAGATTCCCCACCAGGTCACTTCCTACTGGACTACGGCTCCTCTGTTTGGGACATGGTCACAGTCGTAGCAGTATCAGCATACTCTGCCAGAGGGACAACATCTCCGTCTTTGGGGCCTCTCTTGGATTCTCAACTCCAAAAGGCTGGGGGGGGGGGGGGGGGGGGAGGGGAAGGAGCAAGAAATATGGATCACTGCATCCAGAGTGGCTTTACCAATGCTGGAGTCACCCTTCCTACAGTTCCAGGCATCAGACTCACTTCCTGATGCAGACTGTAATGCCTTCCCCCTGTCCTTTGTCCCTGGGCTACTAGTGCCCTTTTATACTGTCCCTCCACCTGGAGCATGCCCTGCAGCTGAAAAGGGGCAATGCCTCTCTGACCCAATATGGCCCCAGGCCTTGCTCTGGTTTAGTGTGGGATCTATAAACCCCATCACAGTCACCCATAAAAATACTCAAGACAAAAAAGTTCTTCTACTTTTCATCTTTCACCTGATCATTTACTGATACTCTGTTTCATGTCTTCAAACCTATTTTTAATCTTTTTGTACCTCTGTTCTATAGACAGCATTAATTGATTTTGCAGATCATTTTTTTTCATATGTTCCAATGCCGTAAACTTTCTTGAAATTCAGATAAATGATGTCAGCCATTTCAACTTTGTCTTCCAATTTAGTAAAGTGCTCAAAGGGAATTTGTCATCCATGATTTTCCCTTCATGAATCTATGCTGACTGTCCTTTATCAAATTATATGTTCTAAATGTTACTTTATCGTGTATCACAGCTGAACTCAGGACAGCTTACTTTTTATAGTACTAAGTGGATAACTTGTGCTCTGGTGTCCACATAAATACTTTAGACATTTCAATGTCTTTCTGCCTCCCATCCTACATTTTTTCTAAAACATATTCCATCTTAGCAATGCAGTTTTCATTCTAGCTTCTTTTATTAATAGACAGAAGTCACTCAGATTCCCAGAGATACTCTTAACTACTAAATCTATTATTTCCCCCCTGGTATCCTTTATGGGTCCACTCACTCCTGGTACAGCTATTTTCTTCTTACTTTTAAAAATAAATCATTTTTCCTATTCATTTTTATTTTCTTTGCAATTTTGTGCTATACTTTTTCTACTTCTCAGGTTTTTTTAAAACAATTTTGCCAGTAAGGACACAAACATACACTTCGAGCTGGTTAAAATTTTTCTTATGAAACAGTTTTCTGTCAGAAAAACATAAATTTAATCAAAAATGTCAATGGAAAATTATTAAAGATTTCATTTCACTGTTTATGTTGTAATATGTTATATATAGCAGAAGTTAAAATAAAACCTTTCAACAATATTTTCATATGGTCTTAAAATATTTTGGAATATTTCACTTCTTGGAAAAATGAGATTTTTTCTCTCTTCATCCTGATTTGGGACAAAACATTTTGAAATCTTGGAATTTACTACAGGATGGTAAATCCAGCTTTCAGCCAATTTTGCATGTAATAAATATAGATGGACATAGAGGATAGTATTGTCATATACAAGAAAGAACACAAGTATTTGGTATCTCATTTTATGCACAAGAATATATATAGGTATCTGATGCAACAGAGTTATGCACACACAAAAATATGCATACTTATTTGGTGCAATATTATTAGCCACTAACAAGTATACCCTGGAAGGTAATTATTTGATGCTGAATATTCATGTTCAGGTAAGTGTGCTGGACCACTGCTGGTAGTATTTATATAATACATACATAAAAGTAACATTAATATGTATTCTGCAGTGTAGTTTTAGTTCAAGGTCATTGTTTTGTCTTTGTTTCTTGAATATTACAGTCAACTCATTGACTAAAGCCCACCACTCTTCAAACCAACTTTAGGACTGTTTAATGCAAAGAGTGATCTGCTCTATATCTCTTGTTTTGTTTCACTACCCTGTACTCAGAAGGTTTTCTCTTGTGAATGATAGGAAGGTGATGTCTTGTTGCCTACATTAGTGGCCTGAATAAACATCTTTCTTTATTTTGTAAAAATACCTTGCAAAACATAATAGGCTGGCTCTATAGCAACCTATATGATGAAGATTTTCTATGTGCTTTGTTTATATGTGACCTGACTATCAGGCCTGGATTAAACAATGTGTACTCTGTGCACTTGCTGGGGAGGGAGAAGGTGACTCCAACTCCTGGGAAAACAAAACAAACCTGAACAGCACTGTGAACAGGTTCCAATGTCTCTCACTGAAATTTGGTCAGGGTGCCAAGCCATAATGCTGGTGGGATAGTGGGCCAAATCTGAGCTGAGTGAGGCCATATGAGTGCAGGGCAGGTGATAGAAGCAAGTGGAACTGAGTGGCCCAGATCTGGAGGAGCCGGGGATGGGAGTGGAATGCTGAGCCAGGAGCGGTGACAGTGAATGGCCAGAAAGGTCCCAGAGGTAGTGAGTGGGAGGCTGGAGGCAAGTTGCTGGTGGGCTATCGGGTGAGTGGGGAGTATTAGGGGATGTTGGGGAATGGTGGGGGAAAGGGAATGCTGGTCGGAGGGGTGGAGGTGAGTGGGGGGATTTGGGGAGCTATGCCTGGCGAGACTGAGGTGTTGGGGGTTGTAGTGTGCAAGATGCATGTCACGAAAGCTGGGATGTGTGTGGGGGCTGGTGGAGAGTTGTTGGGGTATATGTGAGGTGGGAGCAGCATCCGAGGGTCGGTCTGTGTGGCGGGGAGAGAAGGGCGGTCTGTGTGCGATGGGGGATGTGCGGGGTAAGCTACGTATGGGGCAGGGGTGATTTAAGGAAGTTGAGGAGCCCCAATTTCCATAGTGCACAGGCCCCCAAAATTCTTTGATCTGGGCCTGATAGCTACCTAGAAAATTATAGGCCCCCAACAGAGCCTTGGAGTGTTTGAGTGCCTGACCAAACTGCTTGGACCTGTGGACACACTCAGAAAATGTGTTTGATGGCAAACATGCCTGTGTGTGTTCTAGTGGAGAATGGAGCTAGCTGAGGGGTTTGTTTGGGGGCAGAGTGTGTGCGTGCATGCACTTGTTTGTTTGGTGCTTACTGGGTTGTAATGAAAGGTGGCAGCTTACACAGTACTGGCTCCATGCTTCAAACTGATCCTCTGGGTGCTGTGGGATCACTATTGTACAGAATAGCCTGCACAGCCTGGATGCCTATCAGAGAAAGAGCTGCTAAGCTTGGTATGTCCACTAGGCGTTGCTGTGGAAGGGAGAAAACAAAGCATATGTAGGTGAGCCAGGGAAGAGGAAACAAAGAGAAAAAGGAGACCGTATAGTCACTTTTTTCAAAAAGCACAAAAGCCCAGATTTCTAAAGGTACACAGGCATTGATTGCTTGGCTCAAGCCGCATGGCCTAACCCTCTAATCAGCTTGCCACCAAGTGGAATTTGCAGCCTCGATCTCCTCATCCAATGCCTGAGAAGGCATGAGCATGCCTAACTATGCAAGGTTTAGAATCTCAGAGCTTCAGCCCCAGCCTCTCTAACTGGCCAGCAAACCTTTGCAAGCTAACCTTGAAGTGATGAGAGACAGGCCAGGCCTTGTGCACTGGTGTCTGCCTGAAACAACTGCCAGACAATCACGCATGCACATCTGTATCCTTCTTTCTCCTTTGTCTTATCCTTAGATTGTAAGCATTTTGGGGCCGGGACTGTCTTTTTGTACAGACAGTACCTAGCAAACTGGGGTCAATATCCATAACTGGGGCTCCTAGGCACGATAATCCAACTGATTAATAAAAATAATAACAAATAACCTTTTAGACAGATGCTCACTAAGGCTCCCTATCAAGGAAAACATGTTTTATCACAGTACCGTCTTCCACCCAAATCTAAAATATTTCCAGCTGCCAGCCTTGTACATCAAGGCGCGCACGAGACAAGAAACCACAACCAGAGCAAGTCATCAACACACTGAAGTCATCTGGAAAACACAATCAACTCTGAAAGCATAATGTAGAATTCAGACATAGTTCAAATGTGCAATTCAATGGCACCAGAATTTCAGTCTCCTAGATATTTTTACATGATAAGAACAGGAGTACTTGTGTCACCTTAGAGACTAACAAATTTATTAGAGCATAAGCTTTCATGGGCTACAGCCCACTTCTTCGGATGCATATGCTCTACTCCATCAAAGACCCAAAGATTTCCAGCTTGAAACCTGAACATAGTTATTAGGCTCTGAGATAATCACCATCCAACCTGTTGCTATCAAGGTCTCTGTAATTCTTGTTCTGGAAAGGTAACCTTCCTCCTTGTATTACATCAGTCAGAAAAAAAAAGGTGAGTTGACTTGCCTGTATATCAAAGATCACTTGCGTATCTTTACTCACACATCTCAAGAACAGTAGGAGAGTACACACCTACGGATGTCACTGCCTTTTGTAAGTCTGCTGAGTCATAGTTCTTTCTAAGGGAGACAGAGAGGTACATAGACTCCAGCGCTAGTTGACTCAGGCTAGGTCTACACTACAGGGGGTGCAGGGGGTCAACCTAAGATACACAACTTCAGCTACATGAATAGCGTAGCTGAAGTTGTATATTTTAGGTCGACTTACCTGGCTGTGAGGACGGTGGCGAGTCGACTGCTGCCGCGCCACCGTCAACTCCGCTTCCGCCTCTTGCTGCGGTGGATTTCTGGAGTCGATGGCAGAGCCATCGGGGATCGATTTTATCGCGTCTTCACTAGATGCGATAAGTTGATCCCCAATAGATTGATTGCTACCCGCCGGATCGGCGGGTAGTGAAGACGTGCCCTCAGGCTTATGGGTCTCGGGTTGCTGGGCTTTTTAACTGTGGTGTTCCCATTCTGGTTCAGGCTACAATTTAGGCTCTGAGGATCCCTATATCTCAGATCATCTGTGAGATTTTCCATTACAAGAATATCCCATACTTTCCTCAGCCCTGCAGTGAGCAGCATCTCTTTCCTGCTTATCCTCGGCTTCCTCTTTGTTCTATTCATTACCATATATTCTCTTCGGAAAAATGCCTGTTCTGGTATCAAGTCCTCCAGGGCTTGAATTGCTGCCACATCAGTGGAGATGTTTTGTTAGTTTCATTTCTCTTTTCCAGGCGAAGTATAATCTTTAAGGGATTTTCTCCTTTCCATCACAGTTCTGACTGCACAATTTTGAATTTTATGGGGAAAGCAAATGTTAAATGAGAAGTCCCAGTGGAATATCAGCCCCAGATCTTAAGAGAGATGCCACAGTAACCTGTTGCAGCACCTCAGTGATTCTGCTGTGCTCCCTTCTCTTTCTGAATGCAAGTGAAAACAGATCCTGGAAAAACATCTGCTTTTTGTCTGTGTATTTCCTATGTTCTCTTATGGTTGTCAGTAAGGAACCTTACTGTCCGAGTAGTGCACCTGGGCAATTTTATTGCTTTGGGCAGACCTAACAACTGGTTTTGGAAACTGTTCAGTCTAGATTCAAGGGTGCCATTTCTTCCTTCCCACAAAGCCCTCTTAATAGGGTTTCCATACATTTTAAGGGCTCCTCTTTACTATTCCTCTGGGATACCTTTCAATGTTGTGCTTTCCCAACTCTTCCTGTTCTCCAAATCATCAACTTTTGCTCAAAATTTAGCTCCTTGCATTAAACCATCTGAAGTCTCTTCAATCACTTTAACGGCACATTTTATATCCTCTATTAATTCTCCAAAGGAGGTTTCCATATCAGACTTCTATAAATTCCTATACAGGGAGGATATATTGGAAGGCTCTTTAATTTAACAGGCAAGGTACAAAAAGACCCAATGGCAGAAAGTCAGCAAAGTTCAAACTGGAAATAAGAAGCAAAATGTTAACAGGGAGGGTTGTTACCCATTAAAAAGGGGTTAGCAGGGATGAAGCAATGTGTCTTTAAATCAAGACTGGATGTCTTTCCTGTTTAAATACCATGAACTATATTAACTTAATTGACTTGATTTCAGACAACAATTTTCTAGTGTTTGCCTTCGTGGCAAACGCACACCTACCCTTGCTCCTTGCACTTTATGAGTGGAATGTTAGTCCACTGGCAGAAAATGAAATTGACAAGAGCTTTCCAGGAGATCTGGAGGCTGAATGCCCCAACTCTCAACCTCCCCACAGTCAGCAGCAGGGCTGGGGGTGGACTATCTGGTAGACCCCAGCAACAATACCACCCACTTGTAAGTGAATTGATAAAAAATACGTCCTGACCAAGGATCCTGAATTCTTAATTTCTCCACCCCTTTCCTAATTCCGTTAAAGCTGTCAACAAATGTGGAAGTCAGAATCAGTCTAAGTCAACACCTACGACAAGAAGCAAAAAATGCTTTGACCTTTTTGGATCTAAGAGCTATTCCTCAGTGATCCTGCACTTTAGGATAGCCAGTTATCAGGCTCTTATGTCAAAGCAGAATCACACAACTACTCTAAGTGCAGTCATTTGTTGAACACCTTCCAACTGAACTTTGGGAACAATTACATGCCATTATAGCGGAGAGCCAGCTTCTTCTAGAACATCCTTACAGGCTTCCATCAGGTGCCACTCACACTGCTGCTCATTCCACCTCCACCGCAGCTGTCATGTGGCAAGCACCTTGGCACCAGCTCTTTGGGTTTCCCAAAATGCAGTTGAGGACCTTCCCTTTGATGGCTTGAAACTCTTTGCTTGGCAAGTCTCTACATACTTGGAAGGACTCCAGGATCACCCTGTAATCTCTTGGGAGCTACACACCAGAAAACAAACGGAGACATAACTGATCCGAAAAAGTCCTGAAATCCTGCCCTGCCCAGTTCCCCAGGTTCCAAAGGCCTACTGAGCCCCTGAGAAAATAAAAAAATAAGGTTCCAGAGAAGACAACAAACAATACATCTGGCCCAACCACACAACCTTCATCATTATTAAAAACATCAGTTTTGACTGGCTGATTGAGAGTCAGAATCACCCTCTTTCCAAACTTCCAGCTGCAACAATTCACCCACCTTCCTCCCTTTGGGAACCACCTCTTCCACTTTCAACAGGCATGGAAGCAAATTACTACCAACAAATGGGTCTTGGAGATAACATCAGGATACCCCATCCATTTAACCTCCCTTCCTCTAACCCACCACACTTCCCTGTCTGTCTTCAGGGACCCTTCCCACAAACACTTGCTGAGACAGGAAATCAATTCCACCTGAGGGGCACAGAGGGACTCTCACTATTCAGGGCAGATGGTCAACACAGGAAGTTTATCTGCACATCAACCTTCTGGAACTGAGGGCAGTCAGGAATAGCCACCTTCACTTTCTTCTATTAATCAGGGGCATTTCTATCAAAATTATGACAGATAACAAGGCTTGAATGTTTTACCTCAACCTACAAGGGGGAGCAAGATTCCCTTCCCTTTGTGCTGAAACAATAAAGCTGCGGAATTGGTGGATAACATATCCTCATATCGGCAATGTATCTTCCAGCCATTCAAAACATCATGGCTGACACATTCAGAAGGCAATTCTCCCAGGATTATGAGTGGAGCTGGATCTTGTATATTTCTGACCTGAGGGTTTCCAGAGGTTGACCTTTTTGCCACGATCATCAATATGAAGAGCTGTCAGTTTTGTTCAAGGGGATACTGGGCCTTCAGTCTCTAGGAGATGCCTTCTTCTTACCTTGGATGAAGGGATTTTTGTATACATTTCCCCCAGCACCTCCAATATTGAAGATGGTGAACAAGATCAGACAGGACATATCCAAGGTCATACTAATGGTTCCAACATGGCCATGGCAGGCAGGCATCCTTATCTGGTTCACCTAGCAGTCAGCAATCAGCCTTCCATTCATCCCTCTTTCAGGTTGCAAACCAAATACTTCACCCCAACTTGGGAATTTTTCGCCTCAAGGTATCTCTCCTCAATGGTTCACAGGTATAGAGACTGGCTGCTCTGTTGAGGTACAACTGGTATTATTGAACAATAGAAAAGAATCTACCATAAATGCCTACCTTCAAAAGTGGAGAAGGTTTAACTAGTTGTGTGACCATAATAAAATAAGAATGGCCATATGGGTCAGACCAAAGGTCCATCTAGCCCAGAATCCTGTCTTTTGACAGTTGCCGATTCCAGGTGCCCCAGAGGGAATGAACAGAACAGGCAATCATCAAGTCATACATCCCCTGTCGCCCATTCCCAGCTTCTGGCAAACAGAGTCTAGGGACATCATACCTGCCCATCCTGGCTAATAGCCATTGATGGACCTATCCTCTCTGAACTTATCTAATTCTTTTTTTGAAGCCTGTTATAGTCTTGGCCTGCACAACATCCCCTGGCAAGGAGTTCCACAGGTTGACTGTGCATTGTGTGAAAAAATACTTCCTTTTGTTTGTTCTAAACCTGCTGCCTATTAATTTCACTTGGAGACCCCTAGTTCATGTGTTCTGAGAAGGAGTAAATAACACTTCCTTATTCACTTTCTCCATGCCAGACATGATTTTATAGACTTCTATCATGTTCCCCTATAGTCATCTGTTTTCCGAACTGAAAAGTGCCAGTCTTATTAATCTTTCCTCATATGGCAGCTGTTCCATACTACTAATCATTTTTTTCCCTTTTCTGAACCTTTTCCAATTCCAATACATCTTTTTTGAGATGGGGCGACCACATCTGCACGCAGTATTCAAGTTGTGGGTGTACCATGGATTTATATAGAGGCAATCTGATATTTTCTGTCTTATTATTTATCCCTTTCCTAATGATTCCCAACATTGTTAGCTTTTTTGACTGCTGCTGCACACCGAGTGGATGTTTTCAGAGAACTATCCACAATGACTCCAAGATCTCTTTTTTCAGTGGTAACAGCTAATTTAGACCCCATCATTTTATATGTTCAGTTGGGATTGTGTTTTCCAATGTGCATTACTTTGCATTTACCAACGTTGAATTTCATCTGCCATTTTGTTTCCCAGACACTCAGTTTTGTGAGATCCCTTTGTAACCCTTCACAGTCTGCTTCATCTTTCACCTACTTCTTGTCCCTTCTCAGCTATCTTGGGTCACCTGCTGAGACTGAAAAAGACAGGTTAATCCCTAAGCTTTATCAGAGTTCACTTGGCCACTATCATGACTTTTTATTACTTGGTTGAGAGTTTGTCAGGGTTAGCCCATCCCACAACAGTGACATTTATCAAAGGACTAGGGAACGTTTTCCCTCAGTGAAAGAACCCACTCCAGTGTGGGATCTTAACCTAGTGAGATGCCTTATCAGACCTCCCTTTGAGCCAATGGTGACCCGTTCCCTGCTTAATGTATCTATGACAATGGCCTTCCTGTTGGAGTCAGGGAAATAGAGGCTTTAATGACAGAACTTCCCTTTACACCTTCTTCAAGGACAAGGTTTTGCTACATCCTCACCCTAAATTCCTACGTAAGGTGTAATCAGAATTTCAAATTAACTGGGTTATCAAGCTCCCAGTTTCCTTCCCTCAATAATATTAGATCAGGAAGGATGCTGTTTATACACACTAGCTTTTAGGAGAACATTGTCTTCTACCTAGAAAGGACCAAGCCATTTAGGAAATCTCCTAGCCTCTGTGTCATTGACTGACAAATCTGAGACCTGAGGGTTCAAAGGTCTATGCCAACCAACATGCCAGACAAGAATGAACTCCTGGAACAAAAAGTGATAAATGGTTTTACCAGCGAATAGCTAGAGGGAGGGGAATGCAAATTCCCTTCCTCCAGTTACACAAAAAATGCCACATTTTGAAGATATACCTTGGGGCGTGGGTCTTTTTTTGCTGATCACCTGTCTGCCAAAATCAAAGGCCCCAGCTGTATAAAGGAAAGACTGAACTATTCCTGGTGGGCCTGAGTCTGAATCTGAGACAGTTATGACCTTGTAACCATGGGGAAAACCCAGCTGTGGGTTTTGAAAGACTGATGCCTGAGATTGGAGTTGGGGTGACTGGTGTTAAGCTTTTAGCACATATGAACGTTTTAAAATTGATTTTAATATGTGTTTTCTGTAATGCATTCACCTTAAGAATAAATGTGCTTCCTTATAAAAAGTTTTATGGTAACTTTGGTGTCCATTCTGCTATTTATAGCTTTGGAGAAAAGCAAAGTGCATACACTGGTCTGTTTAGGCAATCTCTTTTGCTAGGGAGATCACAGTATAGGCAGGAAAGTGAGCAACCTTGAAAAACCCTGGTGAGATGCAAGAGAGATGTGGGTATATACCCAAAGAGAGAGGACACCTGAGGAGCTATGAACCTAGAGTGGGTGCCCTCAAGAGACCACCAAGGGGGAATGCCCTGAACTGTGACACCTCCCACATGGATACAAGGGATCTATTGTTAATTATATCTCTTGTGATGCTGCCCAGAGGCTCCAAACAAAATTGGAAGCACATTGTGGTAGGTGCTGTACAAACACATAAGAGAATCTCT
The DNA here is from genome assembly GCF_013100865.1 of Trachemys scripta elegans. Classification (NCBI taxonomy): domain Eukaryota; kingdom Metazoa; phylum Chordata; order Testudines; family Emydidae; genus Trachemys; species Trachemys scripta. Next base: position 64,632,323 of record NC_048300.1, on the reverse strand, counting down.
GTCCTGAAGACTTAAGACTAAACAATCAAGACGGCAATGGAGAAGAAAAGTGACTTGCCCACAGTCACATACTACATCAGTGGCAGAGTTGGGAATAGAACCCAGGTTTCCTGGGCCCTTATTTAATGCCCTATCCACTGAACTACCCTGTAATGAAATCCTCTTTTAAACACAAATATTAAAAAATGGAAAAAGATAACACACTAAACAATTTTGATTTATTTTTTAAATCTGATTTTTCAATATTGAATCTCCCATCTAGCTAACATCTCCCTTTCTTTTCCAACACCCATTGTTGTTATTGCCCTGTGACGAGCAGGAGGGATTCACACCATCTACATGGATGCAAATATATCAAAAAATGAATTCAACATTCCAAGAAGAAGTGGCCTGGAAAGGCCATTTTCTCACAAAGTTGCACCAATTATTCTATTTGTTGTGACAACTGAAATTTCCCTGGAATACATTCAGATGACAGAGGAATGTAGACTGGCTTTATTACAGATGACAGACAAACATCATGGGGAAGAATTCATTTAAAAGCCTTTGGCCCTAATCTGTTGTTCTTTTCATTTACATTTTTTCTTATGAAAGTCTTTGCCTTGGAGGCTTAGCCAGTGCCTAAAGTATTTTGAAAACTAGGTGCAGGGTATCGAGGGGCCTAGAGGGAGTTCAGGGAACTAACGGGGAAGGGAATAGGGGGATGTTGTCATGGAGAAGAACAGTAAAGAGCACAGACTTTTAACCAAGTAAAACTTTAAATGTCACATTTTCTAGATACAAAACTCAGTGCTTAAAATTTTCACTCTATGAAAACCTCCTGCTCCAGGCCAATCCAGCATACACCATGCACCATCCACAAATCTCACCTATTTATAACTCCTTGTCATCTCTCACTCCTTCTATAGACTACATAAGGCTTGCAGGAAGGTTAGCTTTGAGGTACTGAATAAGCCCTGTCAAAGTAGATTTCCCCTCCTGGAGGCCTTATATACCCACCTGATTTAAATTTCTGGTGCTTATTCAAAACACCAGACAAGTTGGCAAACAAAACCCATCATTAAAAGAGTTAAAATTGCAAGTGCATTTCACTGAAGCCCAAGCACAACCCAAAATCAATATTACTGTATTTTAAAAGGATGCCTTTTATTTGAATGGATTTTGAGGGGTGGAGGTAGAGAAGAGATTGAGGATATATTTTTGGAAAGGTTAAAGGGCTGTTTTACTACTCTAGCCGATTGGCTGGCTGTGTTAATTCATTGTTCCTATATGATTATTTTTTTCTGGTAAATTGTTGTCATTTGTGCTAAGTCTAATTAATTGTTAGAGTGCCTAGAGATTTTTGTATTGATTTTTTTAGTACTACTTTAAATCTAAGTAAATAAATTACTAAAAATCCCAATCATTTGACTATGTGGAATTAGACAGCAAATAGATCTAACCTGTTTCTTGCTTTCATATAATCCTTCAGTACTCACTGCATCCTCAGCCAATTTACATCACCCACCCAAATTTAATTTTGCCCCCTAAAAATTTAAAATATAGGCAAAGGTCAAAATTTTCTAGTTTTTCAAAATGACCACAGACAGACAGACTTTTAAATGGGGCCACTGATTCTGGGAGCCTTCAGTTTTGGGTGCCCAATTTAACATGGCCTAGAGTTAGAAATACGCTCCAGACCACCTCAGTCATAACTCTCAGCATTAATCACTTGACTATGTTTCCTCTCAACTGTGCAAGTCCCCTGACCTAGGTTACCTAGTCTTGCCTAAGCATTTGTGTGGGTTTTATGCTTTAGAATTAAATAACTTGGTTTTTGGAATGTAATTTGTATTTTTGGGGAATTGTATGAAACAGAAGGGTTGTGAAGATATAAAAACACGATAAACAAACATCTATAATAGAAACAGATTTCATTTTCTCTTGAAAAGGTGACCTCAATTAGTGCTCAGGACTTTAAAAAAAAGGAAACAACAGGATATGCTGGGGAAAAAATTACATAACCCAGCATGAAAGGAGGAACTGGAGTAAGAGATACAAATTTAGCATGTTACAGTGCCATACTGGTTTGAACTAACTCCAGATGACAGGACAAAGGGCTAAAGGGAAATAAAATGAAAAATTAATTTAAACCAAACTTCAGGAAGCACTTTTTTCATGTAGTCACTAAAAAACAAGTGGATTGGCAGTGAAGGTTGTTGAGGAAAAAGCAATGGAGTCTTTAAACAAATAGCTACATATGATTTTAAGGGAAACAATGCTAAAACCAGATAATACATGATAAAACAAGAAGCCTTTAATAGTTCTCAGAAACTTTCTTGTGCTTTTATCTGCCACATTTACATTAAGTTCCCATACCACTGATTTTCCAAGGAAAGGAAAATGAAGCGATGCCTCTCATTGCACATAGTATGGGGTTGTGGTGCTGGATAATGTCTTTTATTCAAGATGGGCTGTGTCTTTAGCTGGCTTGTATTATAATTCCTTTCCTATTGTTTTGGATATTGGTTGCTCCCCTGGATGTGACATCTGCTAGAACCTCCTCTCTGCAATTGTGTTTCTCCTGGGAGTTCTGATCATTTCAAATTATAGTCAATCATTTGGAACACACAGATGGAGAAAAACTTAATCAATCTGATTTTACCTAATATTAACCATAGTATTTTTCCTCATTAGGTGGGAAACGTCTGTGCTTCAGTCTCTACAGAGATTGTCCCATAGCGTAGTTACCAGTCATTTCAGGCAATAGTCCAGATTCTGTCCTGATTTCCTCAGTACTGGAGTGGGGATTCAGTGAGCTCATTGTGGCTCACTGATTTTCATGGTACATCTGCACTAGCTCTGGCTCCACTATATGTTAAAGCAGCCATGAGCCTGCTTCAACTTACACCAAGTGGCAATAGACCCTAAGGGACCTTATGCAAGCTGAGTATAGCCAGAGTGCACTGAGATGTGGCCAGACCCTCAACAAGCCCTGAGCCAGAGGCTGAGTGAGAGTATGTTTAGAACTCTGCTTTTTTTTCCTCCTGAGGTAAATGCAAAATTTACTGAAAAATGCAGTTTCAGTATGACCAAAACTATTCACAAATTTGGGTCACATTTGGTGAGCCATTTCAACCAAACAACAAAAGTGAGGCAAAAAATTAGAAAGTCAAATTGGCTCATGTTGACAGTTTCTAAACAAGCCATTTGATTTAGAAAGATGTCTACTGAAACATTTTCAGAATGAAAGTGTTGATTTGAATTGACCCATATGAAGTTTTTTCAGTCTTTAATTTCGGCAAGAAAAACAAGCAAACAAAATCAATTTTGGTTCAATTCCCCCCCCCCCCCCCCCCCCCCCC